>NC_143577.1:228972797-229272797 GCF_048544385.1 Mastigoproctus giganteus
GAAATGCTCTTCGTGGACTAATGTTATTAGTGTGGGTCTCCCGGGGTTTGGTGTTAGGCCCATTGTTGTTTTCTGTATTTATGAATGATACTGATGAAGGTATATCAGGCTTAATGGCCAAGTCTGCTGATGATAATATACTTGCA
The DNA here is from genome assembly GCF_048544385.1 of Mastigoproctus giganteus. NCBI lineage: Eukaryota > Metazoa > Arthropoda > Arachnida > Uropygi > Thelyphonidae > Mastigoproctus > Mastigoproctus giganteus. The sequence goes on from NC_143577.1 coordinate 228,972,944, forward strand.
GGGTTGTTAATGACAGTACGCTACTGCAGCTGGATCCAGAAAAGTTGGGCAGATGGGTTGAGAGGTGGCAACTGAAGTTTAACATTAACAAATGCAAAATACTGCATGTGGGTAGCAGTAACTCCAGAGCAACGTACCTTGTGGTACTACACTCAGGGTAGTGGAAAATGAAAGACCTGGCGGTAATTGTGCAATCAGATATGAAGTTCTCTGAGCAAGACAGGCTGCCAGGACAGCTCATGGGGTCTTGTCAGTGATATACATGATTTATAAATAGGGGTAAAATGTCACAAATAACATGAACTGAATTTGATAGTGCACGATTCGGCTTTTGTGTTTACAAGAAATGGCAGAATCACCTCAGCTGACTGCAAAACTTAATGTCATGTTTACTCATTTGCTACACGTGCACTGCTTTTTTGTAAGTATCAAGCACACCTCCTCATTTTTATTCTTTTTATACCATAATTGTGCTTTATTCCCTAAAAATGAATGAAATACTTGAAAAAAGTGGGAAGAGGAAGCATGCTGGAAGATACTGCAGGTTCAGAGAGAAAAAGAAAATATTTTCAAAAAATACAAAATTGTGAAACGCTACGAGTGGAATGAAAGAACATGTGATATTGTGTGCGCTACAGGCCTAAAGGAGGCAATGCTGACAACAATTGGAAAGAATGCAGAGAAAATAAGAGCAACTTTTATAGCAGGAACTACTCAAGGTGTAACAAAATCCACTAGATCAAGACAAAGAAGAGATCAGGAACAAGTTTGCATATGATAAAATCAAAAGCATTAGCAATATTTTATCACTTAAAAAAATCATAATAAAATACGTATTTTATTATGATTGTGCATGTATGATAATGTTTTTGTTATGTCTGTTCAGTCTTGAGTGCTCAGCACCTAACCCTATTTTCCCATAAGGCCAGACTGTACATGAATTTTGCTAGAAGGGATAAGGTGTGTATCCTTTGATAAGGCAATGGTCAGGCCACAACTTCAGTACTGCAAACAGGTCTGGAGGCCTCATTTTAGAAAGGATATAGAGCTGCTGGAATGAGTACAGAGAAAGGGAATGAGATTGGGGAGGGGAACAAATGGTTGCACTTACCAAGAAAGGCTTAAGTTCTGCAAGTTGCAGCATCTGGAGATTAGGCACCTGCGAGGAAATCTGATTGAGGTGCATAAGGCTTTGATTGGTTTCAGCAAGCTCAACACTGATGGAATTCTTTCTCTTGCTCAGATTATGCACCTGAGGGGGCATAAATTCTAATTGAGGAAAGACAGTTGCAGAATAGATGTGCTGAAGTTTGCCTTTAGCCAGCGGGTAGTTGATTGCTTAAATAAATTCAAGGAAGAACTAGACAAACTTTTGAAGAAAACGGATGGGTGAAATGAGTTTTTTTTTTTTTTTTTTTTGCTGATGCTGTATAAGCATGCTTTCTTGCATCATATGCCTCCACTAATGCTAATTATGTTGAGGGACCTCTTGTTAGGTCCCGCACAAATTCCTTGGCATGTGTAAAATGGATGGAGTTATAATCACTAATCCTTAACCAACAAGTTACTTGCTGATTAAAGATTGGCTGTAATTCCATCTAGGTAGTTGTACCAGAGTATACACAGAATATTTTTAATCTTCTTAATTACGCAACTAATTACATAACTAGGAAGCAATTGGCTGCACTGCCAAAAGTAACCAGACACAAGCATGTTAAAAAGATTCTTTTAATGACAATATTTAATAGTGGATTGGCCCACCTTTGGCTTTAATTACACACCGTATCCTCATTAACAGGATACGAATAAAGTTCTAATAATAGGAAGGCACATCCAAGAATTTCTTTCAAAGAACTCCATTACCGTGGTCTCTCATCTGCCATAATCACCAGATTTAGCTCTCTGTGATCTCTCTCTCCAAGCTTAAAGTTCCCTTGAGATGTTACAGTTTTGCAACAGCTGAGGAAATTATTCAAATGTGACACAAGAACTATCAGCAAACAAAGCCTCGAATGCATCCAGAAGTGTTGGAATTAGTGTATAGTGTAGATGACACTACTCTGAAGGAGATATTCCCCAACCCAAATAGCTGGTAAGCATCATCACACCTTGTGCAATCAAACAAGATGTAAACATAATTAGATATATATTTTTAATGTAAAATTTCCTTTTATTTATTTTTTTGGTTGAGCAAATGGAAATAAGCTCATGCGCCAGGTTAATCTTGCATACCCGGAGGAGCTGCCAATGCTTGTACTGGATGTTTTTGCCAGACACCTCAAAGGCCATGCAAAATCCTGAACTTTCCATTCTGAACACAAATTACACAGCAATACCTGCTGATGGTATAAACTCAGTGTCAGATTATTGTAGAGAAATTATATATTGGCTATAGGTTCAAGATATGCTGTATTTCAAATAGCACAGGTTATAGCTTCCATTAAGGCCATGATATATCTCTTCTCTGTACTACAGGTTAACTTGGTTAATAAACAATGACAGTTTTGGATTAGATGATGGAATGCAAATACTTTTTCTAAAAGGAATTACACTCTGGAAAGTATTTTTTTTTGATATTATATTATTCACTAACATAAAATGTTTTATCCTATAAGTCTGTGGCATATTTAAGGAGAGGATAGATTCATTAAATGTGTCTATACCATTCAAAAGCATACTTACTCATCATCCCTGTACAGTGCAAGAGCATGACCTGTGAAATCTGCAGTGTCTTTATCTAGTCCAAATTTTTCATACAGTTCTGCAGTTGTCATGTGACCAGGATCAACATCCTTCCAAGTTTTTGGATCATCTGATGTAAATTCCTGCACATATACTAAGAAATTTCTGAAACGTCGCTTCTCAAACATTCCCATCAAATCTATTTAAGGAAAAAACAAGGAAAGTTCAAATGTGCCATTTTTTCAAATTTCATTGAACTGCAAGTTTTCAAATTAAATTACTTCATTAATTCTGTATTCCACTGAATGCTTGTTATGCAACTGTAATGTTATTAACTTTTACAGGACAGTGTTAAATTTACATGAAAACAATTATAAATTGTCACACTTAAAGAGATACACTAAATATTATAAAATTTACAAAATTCATAAATTATGATGATTCTAAGTGTTGCTAGCAAGAAGACTGAATGTTTTTAACAAGGCTAATATGTGAAGATATTTAGATAAATAATGCTTGTGGATGGCAGAGTAACACAGTGCACAAGCCATTAGTGTGACCACAAACAATTGAGTTTCACATTGTCCATTAATGATATTTTTTTAAAATATCAGCTAGAATATAACAACCCAAAAGTAATGTCCATGGCCTTATATGCGATACAGCCAAAACACTTACAGACTTGCAAGTTAACACTTTCATTGCCATCTAAATGTGAAAGAACCTGTTCAATGTGCCATAATTTTTGGAATGTTGAGAAAAAAAAAAAAAAAACTTTCCAATGTCCACAGCATTCTAAAAGTTCATACACAATGGTTGAAAATTAAAAGTTTGAAATTTGGTGCTAAAAGTGAACACTTTTGTGCTGAACTGTAAATCAGAAAAAATTAATTTCATAAAAAACATTATGTACATAAACTAACATCAACACAAGCAAAAAACAAATAAAAATTCTGTACCAGGCAAATAATATGTCCTGCCGCTAGCATATTTAATGTGTTTTACATTTAAGAGTCATAGGTAGGCATTAAAAACATTTTAATTTTCAGATATTAATAAAATTCATGGATAATAATATAACAATGTTTTTATTTTATTAACAATAATTACATATCGGTTATTGAAAGTACTGGTCTGTGATGATTAAAGTAGGATATATAATTTTTGCACTGAAGAGATTTTATTTTAGTTCATGACTAAATACACCATCTATAGTTGTTCCATTACATGTAGTATTTATCGAAAGATATGATGACACGTGAAAGTTGAAGAATGTTTTCATAAATGTGCAGAATTCTTTTCTAGCCTCAGTTTAACTGCAAAGAAAAAAAATTACATTCAATCTGAAAACACCAGGTGACTTGAAACCAGATGCATTTCCCAGTTTCCAAAAGTTTTTTTTTTGCATCTTAAAACTTTAATATTTCTGTTTCTAAATTCCTTAGCTTTCCAGCGATATGCTCTTAAGTCCACATTATCCAGTTTATTACGCGTGAAAATTTCCTTGATCACATGTTCATAATTTCCACTATCCTGGAAAAAAAAAAAAAAAAATACTACTGCAATTTTCAGGGGTTTGAAAGTTTTTCCTCTATTACAGAACTAAGATGAAGTTCCGTGCAAAATTTCATTAAATTTGGTCCAGTAGAAGGTAAATTAAACCGGAATATATTTTCAGTGTGCCAAGTCTATAAACAAAAGCCAAGCATTACTGCAAAGCATTCAGTGTACCAATATTGAGTAGTTAATTTCATGTACCTTTTCAGGTACATTTATTGATTGCTTAAGAATGACTTAAGAATTGCTTAAGAATGACTGCTGGTATGCATTATGGCACAGTGCCCGGGTGCATTTTGACTCAGATGCACACACTGTGGCATACCACTCCTAAGTGCCATTTTACACTTGTGTGTAAAGGCACTGAACATGTTAAAACATGACTAAGCCTAGATACAATCACTTTTAAGGTACCTTGAGGGTGTTCCCTAAGTTGCAAGACATTGTTTTCCTGCCTATTCAAGATCTGATGAAAATCTGTCGTTTCTTTTTGCTTGTTTCATGTAATAGCATTAGCTATTACATGAAATAGCCGAATTGATCGACAAAGCTCTGAATCATATACTCCCTCCTATCGTGTCTGGGCAGAATTGCAGATACTTTCAAATTCAACCTAATTCATGGCTTTTTTTTTTCAACACTGACCTGTACTTGTTAAGTAATTCTGCCAGTCTCCTACTCTTAATATCATTAGTGCCAAAGAGGTATACGGTGCAAGAAATCAAGCTTATGCAGCATCCGCCAAAAAAAAAAAAAAGCTCCGATTTCACCCCTCCGTTCATTCCAAATACCTGTCCAGCTCAGCCTTAAATTTATTTAGGCTATCAACTTCCACAACAAAAGATGGAAGTCTGTTCCACCAATCAACTACCCGCTGGCTAAAGGCAAACTTCCGCACATCTATCCTACAACTGTCTTTCCTCAATTTGAATTTATGACCTCTCAGGTGATTAGTTTGAGCAAGAGGAAGAATCCCATCAGCACTGAGCATGCTCAAACCATTCAAGACTATACATCTCAATCAGACCACCTCACAGGTGCCCAGTTTCCAAACACCGTAATCTGCAAAACTTAAGCCTTTCTTCGTAAGAGCAACCCTTTGTTCCATTCACTAATCTTGTTTCCCTTCTCTGTACTCATTCCAACAGCTCTACATCCTTCTTAAAATGAGGCCTCCAGGCCTGTATACAGTACTCAAGGTGTGGCCTGACCATCACCTAATCCTTGTTAGAAAAATTCCTGTATATCATTAACAAGACACCATGAGCTACTCTTGCAGACAGTCTGCAGTGATCAGAAAACTTCATATCTGCATGCAAAATTACCCCCAGATCCTTTTCATTCTCTACCACTGTCAGCATAGTACCACAGAGTTGATACGTTACTGTGGGGTTACTGCTTCCCATATATAGTACTTTACATTTGTCAATGCTAAACTTCATTTGGCACCTCTCAGCCCATCTGCTCAACTTTTCCAGATCCTTTTGCAGCAGCGTACTGTCATTAGTCTCATTAACAACCCTGCCAACCTTCGTATCGTCTGCAAACTTGAACATTAAGCCTGATATACCATCATCAATATCATTTATAAATACAGAAAACAACAATGAACCATGAGGGACTCCACTAATAACATTAGTCCACCAAGAGCAGTGTCTATTGATTACCACTGTCTTCTCCCACTCAACCATCCCTTTATCAATAGCAGCAATTTGCCTCCAATGCCGCACTGCTCCAATTTGTGCAGCAGTCTTCCATGTGCAACACATATCAAAATCCTTTCTAAGATCCAAATATATGATATCAAAGTTATTCCCTGCATCCAGTTCCTTTGTGAAAACATCATAGTATCCAATCAAATTGGTCAGACAAGACTTCCCCTTAACAAACCCATGCTGTGTCCGAGCTATAACTGAAGTCTTGTCTAGATGATCCTGCAGTGCTTCTTTAACAAGTGCCTCCATTAATTTCCGTGGAACAGAAGTTAAACTAACAGGTCTATAATTACTTGTGTTGCCCATTGATGCTCCTTTGTGAATTGGGGTCACATTTGCACATCTCCAGTCCATGGGTACCTCTTCTGAGTCCAAGGAAGCTCTCATGATTAAACCTAAGGGTTTGCTTACTTCCTTTGCTGCCTTCTTTAACATAACTGAATAGATCCCATCCACCCCAGGTGGCTTTCTTATGTTTATCTTCAACTATTTCTCCTCCACTTTCCTCTCAGTTACTACAAAATCATCTAGCTCACTGCCGGAGTTTAGTTCACCTCTGGCAATCCCCTCCCTGAATAAGACCTCATGTGTGAATGTAGATGCAAAATACTCATTTAGTTTGTTAGCCGCTGAGCAGGATCATCAACAGTTGAACCAGCGATATCCAGTGGACCAATCTGATTCATCCCCTTCCTTCTAGAGTTTACATACGTAAAGAACTCTTTGATGTTTTTCTTTGCATCCTTTGCCTAAGATTTCTCATAATCTGCCTTTGCCTGCCTAACCTCCTTTGTGACTTGATTACAGACCAACTTATATCTATCATAGCCTTCCATGTCACCCATTAATTTATGTATCCCATGCATTTCTTCTCTGCCACATGTCTCATTAGTTCATCTGACATCCATTTAGGCCTAAATCTTAATATTTTTTAGTTGGTATGTAAAGCCTATTAGCTTCCAAGAATAATTCTTTGAATGCTTCCCATTTTGAATTTGCTGTTGGTAACATCATCAGTTGGTCCCACCGTATAGAATTTAAATACTGTTTCCGACCTCCGTAGTTGCCTTTACGAGCAAAAACCCTTCACTTTACCCTTGATGGTAGTTACCTCTTTGAGTAAATCCCACTTCAGCACACTGATCACTGCCCCATAGTGGTTCCTTTATCTGCAAATTCTTAATGCATGAAAGAATTACTGATAATCAGATCAAGAGTATTACTCCCTCTAACTGCCTCCCAAACGTGCTGATGTAGAAAACAATCATCCAATAAATCCACAAAAGCCTTGCTAGTGTGTGAGTGACCAATCCACAAATTCCAGTCAATATCCGGGAAATTAAACCCCCATTATAAGACTCTCTGATTTCATGGCCTACTGTATTTCCCTGTACAGCTTTTTTACTCAGCAGAGTCATTAGGCCTATAACCCACTGCTACTCTCAATTTTGATTTCCCAGTGCTTATGTCACGCCAAACTGACTCAACACTGCACTGTCCAGCGATGTACTTCCTTGGATTTTGTGTTTCTTAACTAATAGCATAACCCCTCCTCCCTTTCTATCCTGTCTATCCTCCCTGTACACATTTTACTCCCCAAATTCCAGTTCTGCAGTTCTTATATTTGTGTGACACCACATCTCTGATATCTCAACAATATCTGCCTTTGATATTTTGACCAACACCTCAAATTCATCAAATTTATTTACCAAACTCCTAGCATTGGTGTACATACAAGTATACATGCATCTGTTCCTATTCTTAGCTACCCTAACACAAACCATGTTTCTTGTACTGCAATGACTCCCAGCAATCTGAAACCCCTGCATCTTGTTTTCCAGGCTTCTGCTCAATCCAATAGAAGCAGTGCAAGAATCACTTTCACCTCTGCCAGTGGCTACTCCCCCCCATGCTAGCAGTTTTCCGACTCACCTAACTCTGCCTCAATAGCATCAGCAAATATTCTTGCACCCTTTCTATTTAAGTGTATCCCAACCCTGTAGAAGCACAGGGTTGGGATCCTGTTAACAAGCACCGACCAGGCTGAGAAAAATTCTACTCCTTGAGCCTTGCAGAACAATCTCCAAGGCTGAATTGATCAACAAAGCTCTCAATCATATACTCCCTCCTATCGTGTCTGGGCAGAATTGCAGACACTTTCAAATTCAACTCTAATTCATGGCTTTTTTTCAACAATGACCTGTACTTGTTAAGTAATTCTGCCAGTCTCCTACTCTTAATATCATTAGTGACAACCTGTAAAACAATATCACCTTTTTTGCCCTTAAAAAATGATATCTGCTCTACGTCATCAACCTTTGCCCCTGGCAGACATACCCTGGTCCTGTTGCACCTATCCTTTTACACAATATGTTACCCGTTTCCCTGACAATAGAGTCATCGACAACTATCAGTTCCTGTGGGATCAGTGCATACTGCCTTGGAGGTTGCTGCTAATATGATAGATACTAGTCCATTTACAGTGGAAGAAAGGCTAAAAGTGTAGTACCACAAGAGGATACGCACAAACAAGACAGTAAAACAAGTGCAAGAATACTTAGAAGAGAGATGTGAAAAGCCAGCACCATCCAAATCAAATCTTCAGTTGGGAAAAGAAGGCATTTCAGACTGGAAGAAAGTACTGGACATCAAATACAGTGGATAGCCAAAAATTCATCATTTGGAAATGAAAAGCATTCCAGCATCTGTGCTGAAATATCCAAAAACATTATCTCGTGCAATGAAACATGACCTTAAAATGAAACTATAAACCATTTGTGAATTATCAGAGATGCAGATCACAAAAAGCAGCAGCAATCTTATGACAGATTTCTGCAACATTTTGATACCATTCCCAAAAGATCAAAGGTCATGTTTAGTGATGAGTGTGCTATTTATCTCAGTTCATCTCCACACAACGTTTACTTTGGAATAATGTCAATCCACATTATGTGGAAGAAGTGCAAGACCATCCACCACATGTTATGGTTAGGGCAGCATTATCTGCTCACCACCTCAGTGGTCCTTATTTTTTTGATGGGCTGGTCAACAAGTAGTCATTTCTTGTTGACCAGCCCATCAAAACATGGTGGAAAATTACTTCATACCAGAACTTGAGGCATGGAATAGCCCATGAAATTTATTTTCAGTGGAATGGGCACCCGGGCATCATGCACATGCAGTTCAAAATTATCTCAACCAAAATTTCCCTAACTATTGGGCTTGCAGGTCTTTGTAGACACTTCTGTGGCCAGCAACACAGTCCAGACCTGATCACTTATGATAATGCCCTGTGGGGTATGTCAAAGCTGAGGTTGCAGAATGTTGCATGGCATCTATTGATGAACTGAAACAACAAATTCAGGATGCATTTGCTACAATAACACTCAGAACACTGCACCAGTTTTCACATCATACATGAAGAAGAATGATCTTGTACTATGAAAATGGTGGACATCATAACAATGCTCTATGTCTAAAAAACATGATATTCTTGTACTATTGGAATAAGTAGTGGTATTAAAGATTTGAAGTAAATATGCAACTTATTTTTTTATTTTTTATTATTATTATTTTTTTTTTTTGGTAGTTGTTGGTGCATAGGCTTCTATGGCCATAATGCACCTCCCAAGGTTTTTTGCAGTACTTTGATCCAAGCCCGAGGCGGGAATCGAACCCGCGACCTTTGGGTTGCCGGGCAGGCACTTTACCCACCCGGCTAGCCCGGTCGGCTATGCAACTTATGAAATACAGTATAGATGGATAGCATCTTCACTTGCATCCATAACCTCCTGTTCACTGCAGAAACAACAGCTTCAAAATATTTAATTTTCAGGAAAGGAAAAAATAAATAAATTGCATGGTAAAAGGTCAGGTGAGTAAAGCAGAGCTGATAATATAACAATCATGTATCCAGCATGTTAGATGGGATAGCAATATTAGGAGACTAGGCATCCCTCCTCATGCGACCATGTGACACTCCTGCAGTGGTCAATGATTATTAGGTCTGTAGGAGCCTGTGTATTCAGGAGTTATCTATAAGTTGTTGGGCTAAGTGGAGCTATCTATAAGTTGTTGAAAAAATAGGAATAACTGAATAAAATTTTGCTTCTTCCACCTCAAATCAGCTAATTTACACTCAATTGAAGACTTCAGAAATTCCTCTAGTTGATTGAAATTTTTATTAGTATTAGAAAATGACACAAGGAAACAAGCTTATATAGTATCAACCAAAAAAAAAAAAAAAAAACCCTACCCACACATCTCTCCACTTCTGTCTAAACCTTCTTTAAATTTATCTAAACTACCCACTCAACTGAACCCAGACCTTCCCAAATTGCATCATGCCAACTAAGCTGCCATAGCAGACCGGGGGATGTGGTAACAGCGGTATAGTACTCATGACTCTCGTTGCATAAAAAATGAGCAGTGTGCAGGTATGTTATGATGCAACAACTTTCAATCACTGACTGCCCACCATTCTGGACACATGCCAAATAGCCTCTCACAGCTAGTGCAACACCTGCATACGTATCTTTCTTTATTCACAGTGACGCCTTGAGGAACAAATTTGCACAAGAGAGATTTACCACCTGGCCTATCTTGTCAATTTTTTTTTTTTTTTTTTGGTTACAGTGAATGAGACTGCATATGGGTAGCAGTTAATGCAAAAGTAACATATCAACTGTGGTACTACACCCAGGGTAGTAAAAAATGAAAAAGACCTGGGGGGGGGGGATAATTATGCAGTCAGATATGAAGTTCTATAAGCAATGCAGACGGGCTGCCAGGAAAGCTCATGGAGTCAATAATGTACAGGAATTTTGCTAGCAGGGATAAAGAGGTGATTATCCCATTGTATAAGGCAATGGTCAGGCCACACCTTGAGTACTGTATATAGGTCTGGAGGCTTCATTTTAGGAAGAATATGGAGCTTCTGGAACGAGTACAGAGAAGGGCAACAAGATTGGCAAGGGGAAAAAAGGGGTGCTCTTAACAAGGAACGCTTCAGTTCTGCAAATTGCAGCATCTGGAGACTAGGCACCTGCAAGGTGATCTGACTGAGGTGTTAAGGCTTTGAATGGACTGAGCAAACTCAATGCTGATGGGATTCTTCCTCTTGCTCAGACTACACACAAGGCGTTACAAATTCAAACCGAGGAAGAACTGTTACAGAATAGATGTGCAGCAGTTTGCCATTAGCCAACAGGTGGTTGGTTGCTGGAACAAACTTCCATCTATTGTTGCAAAAGTTCATGATTAAATAAATTTAGAGAAGAACCAGACAAACCACTGGAGGGAATGAATAGGTGAAATGGGAAGCACATCCCCTCTCTCTCTCTCTCTCTCTCTCTCTCTCTCTCTCTCTCTCTCTCTCTCTCTCTCTCTCTCTCTCTCTGTGTGTGTGTGTGTGTGTGTGTGTGTGTTGACTGATGCTGTATAAGCTTGCTTTCTTGCATCATTTGCCATTGCCAATACTAACTTATTGATTATTCATGGTTTGTTTGTGGATCATACAGGAAACAAAAAGTTGCAGTCAAGCAGTGGACTCTAGGAAAAGTTAATTGTTACCAGATGCAGTTGAGATTGTCACAAATTGCTATCTGACCGTTGTATTAATTGTTGGTAAGAATCAGAGGCACTGCATGCTGACTAACTGTAAACATGGTCAAATCATTGAAAATATAATGGCTTCTGTGTGAAACGTTTAAAGCTCCTGCAAGTTTGTCAAGGTTCTAGTGCAAGTGGTTCTATTTCAATTTTTTCAGACATTAGAGCAATTAAAGGTCTTTTCAGCAGGGTCACCATCTGCAAAACTTGCTCCTTTCTTTAAATCTACAATGTCATTCAAACACAGTATAAGAAGTCAACCTCTCACATCATTTCCAATGTTTCAGAAATATATTTCCTTAAGTGGTGGCAAAATTTGATGTGTGTATGATGTTCTGAACTTTATTTTTCACACCCACATACTGTGATAAAATTAATGCACTTCAAATGCACACAGCAATGAAATGTACTGATTAACAAACTTCTACATGTAGATACATGTAAAAACTTACAACTTGACTATAGCAATACAAACTAAATTAAGCTAACACAGCTAACAAACTAAATGAATATTTTGCATCGACATTCACACATGAGGAGTTATTCAGCGAGGGGAATGCCAGAGGTGTATTCAACTCTAGCAGTAAGCTACAGAATCTTGAAATAACTGGGAGTAAAGTGGAGGAGAAATTGTTGAAGATAAACACAAGAAAGGCACCCGGGGTGGATGGGATCTATCCAGTTATATTAAAGGAGGCAGCAAAGGAAGTAAGCAAACCCTTAGCCATAATTATGAGAGCTTCCTTGGACTCAGGGGAGGTACCCGTAGACTGGAAATGTGCAAATGTGACCCCAATTCACAAAGGAGGATCAAAGGCTGACACAAGTAATTATAGACCTGTGAGCTTAACTTCTGTTCCAGGAAAATTAATGGAGGCACTGGTTAAAGAAGCACTGCAGGATCGTTTAGACAAGACTTCAGTTATAGCTCGGACACAGCATGGTTTTGTTAAGGGGAAGTCTTGCCTGACCAATTTGATTGGATACTATGATGCAGTCACAAAAGAACTGGATGCAGGGAATAACTTTGATATTATATACTTGGATCTTAGAAAGGCTTTTGATACTGTTGCACATGGAAGACTGCTGCACAAATTGGAGCAGTGTGACATTGGAGGCAAATTGCTGCTATGGATAAAGGGGTGGTTGAGGGGGAGAAGACAGAGTGGTAATCAATGGGCACTGCTCATCGTGGACCAATGTTATTAGTGGAGTCCCTCAGGGCTCAGTGTTGGGTCCATTATTATTTTCTGTATTTATAAATGATATTGATGATAGTATATCAAGCTTAATGTCCAAGTTTGCAGACGATAGAAAGGTTGGCAGGGTTGTCAAGGACACTACTGACACTATGCTGCTGCAACAGGATCTGGAAAGGTTGAGCAGATGGGCTGAGAGGTGGCAAATGAAGTTGAACATTGACAAATGTAAAGTACTACACATGGGAAATAGCAACCCCAGAGCAACGTATCAACTCTATGGTACTACACTGACAGTGGTAGAGAATGAAAGGGACTTGGGGGTGGTTGTGCAGGCAGATATGAAGTTCTCTGAGCAGTGCAGACGGGCTGCAAGAGTAGCTCATGGAGTATTGTCAATGATATACAGGAATTTTTCCAGCAGAGATAAGGAGGTGATTATTCCCTTGTATAAGGCAATGGCCAGGCCACACCTAGAGTACTGTATACAGGTCTGGAGGCCTCATTTCAAGAAGGATGTAGAGCTGATGGAACGAGTACAGAGAAGGGCAACAAGATTAGTGAATGGAACAAAGGGGTGCTCTTAAGAAGAAACACTTAAGTTTTGCAAATTACAGTGTCTGGAGACTAGGCACCAGCGAGGTGATCTGATAGAGGTGTATAAAGCCTTGAATGGTTTGAGCATGCTCAATGCTGATGGGATTCTTCCTCTAGCTCAGAATAATCACCTGAGAGGGCATAAATTCAAATTGAGGAAAGACAGATGTAGGATAGACGTGCGGAAATTTGCCTTTAGCCAGCGGGTGGTTGGTTGGTGGAACAGACTTCCATCCCTTGTCGTGGAGGTTGATAGCCTAAATAAGTTTAAGGCTCAGCTGGACAGGTATTTTGAACGAACGGAGGGGTGAAGTAGAAGTGGTTTTTTTTTTTTTTTTTTTTTTTTTGGCTGATGCTGCATAAGCTTGCTTTCTTGCATCAAATGCCTCTACTAATGCTAATGCTAATGTGCTGTGCTTACTGGCTGTACAGGAAGATAATTATATTACCAATGTTTCTCTGCAGTCCAGGAAATTTGACTGTACTACATATAAACATCATTTTCTTTATTCTCAAGGAGAGCAGGGATGTTTGATTTTATTATTAAACAAAGGTATTTTTAGTAAGCAAACAACAGTAGCGATTTCTGTGCCACAGACACTCAGTGCTTCTACAAGTCTTACAGCATCTAAAGATATAGGAAAGCAAAAATATGGGACACAAACAAATGTTGGGTGGAGGGGAAGGGGGGGGGGAAATTTACCCCAAAAGACAATACTTTACTGTATTGATCAAAATTAATATTGCACTGCAGTAGTCACAACTAACAACTATTTGTTAGCAGTAGGATTTATGGCCAGGCCGTGCCTTAAGTGCTGACATATTGCACACTCAATGTCCCAGGCATCTGCATAACCACATCACAAAGAGTGCAGCAGCTTATGATGAAGTTCCCATCAAGTGTTGAGTACAGATAAAAGTATGACACGAAGTAGTTATTGATTTCTTATGTTTTGAAGAGACAACATCCATCCAGTCACTGAAATTGTAAAGGCTGAAGTCCATAGCACTGAATAAGAGTTGATTTGTAATGGGACAGAGCTTAAGACTGAAAGGAGTTTAGACAAACAAATTAACAGTAGACAGACAGTATTCAAGCAGTTGTCACCAAGAGAAAATTCATAACTGAAGTTAATTTTTGAGGCTTTAGACCAAATTTCTGGTAAAGTGGAAATATTCTCAAAACAATACAAATTTTAAATGAAGCAGTTCCATCAAGAGGGCTGTTATGAATGGTATCAACTGTTACAATGTCATTCTTACTGAAAAGTTTTTAAGGACATAAAAGAACTCATACTCTGCACCTTCAGAAAACAATGTTTGTCTTCATCAATGGAGGAAGGAGAGACTGAACTTAGATTGTCATAAATGGATTCTTTTTTTATCTCTTTCAGTAACTCCAAATCTTTTTCTTCTCTCTGATGCCACACATGGAACTTAAAGTGTGGTGGACAATGCAAACTCCTCTGTGACTTCATGTGACATCTGTCATTACCACTGCTACATAGTGCACTGTCTTATTTATATGGGGGAAAAAGCCTGGCACTACAGTATTCAGTCAACTGGAATTCTATGTAAAGAGTAGGCTGGAGTACCCAACAGATCAAATGGGAATAGTTGTTGAAGCCAGAGTAGAAAGGACAAGTATCTCAGGCATGGCCACCCTCACAGTTACATCTGATATATTCATCAGTGTGTGTTGTTTCTTGTATCAAGAGAGAATCTAGCATTGACTAACTGCCAGCCAGAGCTCCCCATGCAGGCCATGCATACATTGCTAAAAAACAAGGAGTGAGAGGAGAATCCAACAAGCTGTCCACTGAAGCAGACATGTCACGGTGGGATGTAAAGCCACTATGTGGCGATATTTTTTCCTGATTAAAAAAAAAAAAAAAAAAAAAAATTTACAGTACCCCACTTCAACCTAGAATTTAAATTGAAACTGTCCCCTTTCTATGAAGTTCAGGCTGATTTTTCTACAGGTACTGAATATACTGTGTAAGAAAGAATGTGCCTACAGTGCAGGCACCTGAGGAGAGCTATTTGAGGATGACTAGAAACAAGCTGCCTGGTTCAATTAAATTATTTCCAACTGCACCATTACTAATGGACATGTGCAAATGTGGCATACTTAAAACAAAGCTCTCAAATCCCAGTAGACAAAGGGGATCATAGAGGCAGACAAGGGAAACAAATGGTCCGGGGCATATTTGAATGAAAGTCTCTGGGCATGCTGGTATCTATCAATCAGTGCCTAACTAGAGACTCATAAAGGTTCATTTCTGACCATGTGCTCCTGTTCATGTTTACTATCTTCCTGGGAAAGCAAGGCATTTTTCAACAAGAGAATGCTTTATGTCATAGATCTGTAACAATGTTTGACTGGTTTAACAAGCATTCTGAAGAGTTCTTCAGGCCAAACTTACCCGATTTCATCCTAACTGAACATATGTGGGATGTTACAGGACAGGCCATTTTGCAGCTCCAGTACCATTGAACATCCAGAATATGTGGAATCAGTGTGATCAGCTTGGGTTACCACATCTATGGACAGCTTCCAGTGCCTAACAAAGTCTATGCCATAACATATCCAAACTGTGTTGTATATAAAGGTGGCAACAATATACTTTTATTTTTTTAATTTAATGTATTATAAAAAATATATAATTTCAATTTTTTAAATTTTTTTTCATGAAAGTAACTGAGGCATCAGATTCTGTAAATTCTGTATATTCTATGGGTCAATTTGCCTGTTTTATCATAAGAAAATCCAGGTTTTTGTGTGTGGGGAAGTTGTGAATTCCTCTCAAATCCCACTGCTCTTTGCTTTGATTATTTTGTGCTGCATTTTAAACAGGTATTGTAAATAAACATCTAAAAACTTCAGTGTTAGCATTTTTCACATAAAATAAGCAAGATAAATTTGAAGAAATTAAAAACTACATCAGATTTCACTCTTTATTATAACAAGCACACATTAAATAAACATACTTGATGCTAAGGCCTCCTTTTCATCAGCAGGAACCTTGTAGATCTTGCCTCCCTTGTACACATAACTGCCTTCAACTGACTTGAATTCCAAATACCTAGTGACTCCTGTATGAATCAGTAACTTGACCAACTGACCTATATATAAATTAGCAATATAGTACACTGCAGAACATATAAGAACACTTAGAAATTCAGAATTAATGTAATGCCTTATTCTGGTGTGAAATGTCAGTCAAGGATCTGTATAGTAACTGTCTTTGTAATAATAGTAGTTGGGGTGGGGAGGAAGAGGGAGCAGGACACTTAAAAACCTCAACATGTTTAACTAGAAGTCTTTACAACAGTAATTAATTCTAATATAAACCCATACAGTAGAACCCGGATAAGAAGTTTTACGAGGGACTCTAGGTTTAGAACTTCTTACGTGGGACAACTCCTTGGAAGGAAGGAAGGAAGGAAGGAAGAAAAACGACCTAAGGGTATGAAATATTAACTACACAAATAAAAATGAAAAGATACACATATAAGTTAAAGATCATTTAAGTACTACTTCATAGGAGATCAATATTTTACTCCACCTATGGGAAACATTTACAATGACAATTTCTAATTGCTTAATGTTCTGTTCATTAAACTCATTACCAAATACTCACACCCTTCTAGCCAATAGCTGTCCCTGGGGTGTCTCCTCAACAGAGAAATAAATTGATAATAATAATTAACAAGTTGGAAGTGAGCTACTTTGGAGTTTCAATATGCCTTAAAAAGTTACAATTACAATAAAACAGAGCAACAATCCACTAAGTAATTCAGAACTGTTCAAAAAAAGCAGAACTTAACGGCAAATACTTCACTGTGCTTCACGTGGTCGACGCTATCCAATTATGGATATTGATGAAAACAATTACAATATGTCACTTCCATTATATCAAAATGTTTATACTAAAAAGGTTTTAGCACTGAAAAACTCAAGACTATGGAAAATTCACTAATTGAACAAGGCATCATTTTTGTGATATTGGCGCCGACAGGATATTTTGCAAGGTGGTGCATGCGGGAATAAATTTTTTGTTCACCAAATTTTTGAATACATGCAATATTTTAATTAAGTTAAGTCTGGCTGATTTATGTGTACAGCCAAACCAACATTTCTTGATCGGTGAATCTGTATCGTTTCAGATACAATTTGTATCTGAAAGAATACAAATTGTGAAATCTGAAAGAAAGAATTTGTATCGTTTCAATAAATTAATGAAAATATTAAAAATTGTGTATTACTTTGAAATCCAAAGGTGTTGCGCTTGCACCACCATGTTGTAAATACCTTCAAAAGTTGCCCTGATATTGAACTACCTAAAATAAGCAACACTTTGTCAGTGGATTCTCGGCAAATACCACCCCTGGGTGGTGGTATCCGCTGAGAATAAGTAACATTAGTCTTCTCCATTGGTGAAACGTTGCTTATTGGAAGTAGTGCAATATTAGGGTAACTTGTGAAGGCATTCACGATATGAGATATATCAAAAACAATGCCATTTCACCTACTTCGGTGATTTACTACGAACTAAAATGATGCTTGGCACTAAGTTGTTTGATTACCAAAATGTTTATATTGTTTAATATAAAAATAAAGAATTCTTATATTAAAAAAAAAAAAAAAAACATTAAGTGGGAAAACGTCATTATAATAATACACTGTATCACAAGCTTTTTATGCAGGGAAAATTTTTTACCCGGGAAACTTCTTACGTGGGAAAATAATACATTACAATATATATAGAGGTGAAATTGGGACTTTAAAAACCAAACCTAGTACAGAGGGGAACTTCTTATGCGGGAAAATCTTATCCGGGTTCTACTGTATTTGTATATCCAAACAATATCTCATTACAATAGATATTCTCATTATTTTTATCACATCTCTCATTCCTAAATAACAATAGTCACTGTTCTTTGGCATTTTTTCTTCTCATATACCTGTCTACATTTTTCTTAGTTCCCTTAACTGTGAATTTCCCACTGTTTCATGTAGTTACAGTGTCCATCAATTACAACTGCTTTTAGTGTTAGTAGTGGAAAATGATGCAAGATTATACAGCATCAACCAAAAAACTTCTCACATCACCTATCAATTCCTCTAATAATTTTTCTATTTCTTCCTTAAATTTATCCAAGCCACACACTTCCACAAAACCAGATGTAGATTTGTTCCAACAATCGACTAGTCAGACATTTCTGCTGACGAGGCTACTTGTGTGTGCAACTTTTTTTCAGGAACCACTAAGTAACTTTCTTCATTGCTTAAAAAATTTTTTTTTTTTTTTTTTTTTGTAACTTTTGACTTAAAATTAATAGTGAAGTAATTATTTGTGATTCTCTGATTAAGATGGTACATTTGTTCTTTGCAACTGCTTAAAAACCACAGCCCACTTCTGCCATTATTGTTATAGGTATAGATTATACTTGGAGATTTCTACATAGTTTTGTAGCAGTGTAATCAGTATCAGAAGAGGCCTATAAACTATAACTTACAGACAAAAATGTGTTTTTTTTTTTTTTTTTTTTTTTTTTTAAACTTTACTCTATCACATAACTAGTAGTGTAGTGCAAATTAGTGGAATTGTAGGGTTTTAATTGTGGTAAATAAGTAGCTTGTAGGTTCTAATTATTATTTTTTTTTGTTTTAGTTGAAGAAATTTCAAGTAAGGCTATAACTAATAATAAAGCTCCACGAACATAAGGTTATAGCGCAATACAAAACAAACTTGATAGCTTAATACATATTATTGCATTTAGGTATCTATAAATTTAATGTATTATTCATAAGTTAATTTGAATTTAAAGAGAAAACCATGCCTCACACTAGAGCAGCAAAGCAAAAAGGGCTCAAAGTAATAAAGTGATGGAGAATACTGTGGCTTGGGGAGAACTGGTGGGGGTAATTCTCCTATGAATCATAGCCTAATTAAATAAGGCTACTTCTGCATATTTGTGGACCTATCTGGAATGGGACATGACACAACCAAGTGGGATATCTTTGTGTCTTCAATGCAAAGAGTATGAGGAAATTACACACGAACTCAGCATTCTGATGGGCATTTACAAGAGCTTCAAGAATAGGGCGGATGCCTCAAAGGAATTAAAACAGATGCCCCATCAAGATCTCAACACCACAGCCCTTTCTTGTGCATCAGACAACAGTGGTAAACCCAAACAGAATGAATTAGTCCCGAAGAAGATAGCTATTGTCAGTGACTTTATCAGGAAACCAGAAAATATATTGTGGAAAAGAGGTAGGCAGAAATTTTGTTGTTGTTGTTATTTGGTTTTTAGGAGCATTAGCAACTAAGGCCATATTGCTCCGGGGATATGCGGTGGTCATTCCCTGACCTTTCCGCATCCTCCGTATTTGGTGGTCACGGGCTCGAACCCCGGTCTAATCAAGAAGCGTGTGCTACGCACTGCTGCTCCTGCCCACCTGGCTACGGAGGCGCCTGTAGGCAGAAAAGGACCAGGGTATGTCTACAAGGGGGAAAGTAGATGACATTATAGAGCAGATATCATCTTTAAGGGCACGAAAGGTGGTGCTGTATACATGAGCACTAATGATATTAAGAGTAAGATCTAAGGACTTACTTAGCAAGTACAGGGCAATGTTGAGAAAAAAAATTACAAGTTAGAATTAAAACTGAAAGAGTCTACAATCCTGCCCAGACATGATAGGAGGGAGATGAGCCTTGCCAATCAATCCTGTTAGCAAGCACAGATTGCTAACAGGAGACTATTTTTACAGGAATGGGACAGACATATATAGATGGGGTGCAAAAATATTTGCTGATACTATCAAGACACTGTTAGGTAGGTCAGAAAACTGGTAACTTGGAGGATATACAGACTAACAGATAAACTAGAGCTGCAGGCACAGGTGAAAGTGATTCTTCAGCTGCATTTATTGGAACATGCAATGATCTGGAAAGCAAGATATCAGCGATTTCAAGCCCTGCTGTGGATGGATCATCATGGTACATGTAAATAAATGGGCTGTGTTATAGTAACTAAGAGTAAGAAGAGGTATATGTATATACAGTCAGTCCTCATATAACACGTGTTTACACTAAACGAATTCGCTTATGCATGATTCGCCTTTGCGTTTACAAGAAATGGCAGTCGAACACAGAATCACCCCAACTGAACACAACACAATAGTAATGAAGAGAAGATTCTGAAAAAGTATTTTGTTTTTTATAACAGTGAAGGGGAAACACATTTCACCATAATAACGTAAAAACCCACACAATTCCAGCTATCGGTATTATTGCAAATTCAATTAGATCGAGTTTACTACCTGTTTGTAACAGATTCCACAAGCAGAAACGCAACTGGAAATTTGTTTTTGTTTTATGGTAGTAACCCTCAGAAATGTGCTTTAGTAAAATGTGGGCTAGCGAAGTGCTAATGGTGTCTCTCTGCCTTTATGATGTTGTTTATTCAGTTGCTACATGCATGCAGCTTTGTGTGTATCAAGCATGCCTCCTCATTTTGTAATTGTGCTTTATTCCCTAAAAATGAGTAAAATACTTAAGTGTGAAAAGGAAGCATCCTGGTGAAGACACTACAGGTTCAGAGAGAAAAAGAAAAGCAATATCGATAGACAGAGGTGGACTGGGTCAAACATTCTTACCTGTAAAAATTTGTGGCAGCCTCATACTAGCATTTATGGCCAAGATCACACTTCTGGCCTCCAGCCCACCATGGTTTTCCCGGTAAGGCCAGTCCACCTCTGTTAGAGAAAAATTATGAAATTGTGAAACACTTTGAGCGAAATGAAAGAACATGATATTGCACGTGCTACAGACCTAAATGAGGCAACACCGAGAATTAGAAAGAATGCAGAGGGAGAAAAAAAAAAAAAAAAAAAAAACTTTCATAGCAGGAACAACTCAAAGTGTAATAAAATCCATTAGATCAAGACACAAAGAATCGGAAGAGATAGAACGGCTGTCATTTGTTTGGATAGAAAATCAAACAAAGAACAAGTTTGCTTACGATAGAAGCAAAAGCATTAGCAATATTTTATTACGTAATGGTCATAATAAAATACGTAAGTATTTTATTACAATTATTTGTGTTTGGTAATGATTTGGTTACAAATGTGTGTTCAACCTTGGGTTGAACACACACATTTGTAACACACCTAACCCTATTTTCCCCATAGGGCCTGTTATTTATATTGCACGAGGGTTTATAGGAACACAACTATCATGCTATACGAGGACTAACTGTACTTGCATGTACACTAATGCTAGGAGTATAGTAAATAAATTTGATGAATTCAAAGTATTCATTAAGTCATCAAATGCAAATATTATTGGAATATCAGAGACTTTGTGTTAGTCAGACATAAGGGATGAGAATTTGAGTACAAGGGGTTGTGTACAAAAGGACAGATAGCCAGGAGGAGTGGAGGGTTATGCTCTCAGTAAAGAAGCACATTAAACCTACGGCAGTACTTCCAGTTGACACGGGTGGCCAGTGCAACATTGGGTCAGTTTGGTGTGACATAAGCACTGGAAAAACAAAACAGCAATTAGGAGTTTGTTACATGCCTAATGACTATTGTAACAAACTATACAAGAAAGAGTGGGGCAGTAAATCATAATGTCTTATAATGGGAGAATTTTAACTTTTCAGATATTGTTGAGATACACACTAGCAATGCTTTTGTGAATTTACTGGAAGACTGTTTTCTACAGAAGCATGTTAGAAAAGTAACAAGGGAAAGCAATACCCATGATCTGATTATCAGCAGCAATTGTTCATGCATTAAGAACAATTGCTGCTGATAATCAGATCAGCAGCAATTGTTCATGCATTAAGAACTTGCAGATAAAAGACCATCTGGTGGCAGTGATCACAGTGTGCTTATGTGGAATTTACTTAGATTAAGGGAACTGTTAAGGGTAAGAGTTTTTGTTTAGGCGACTTCAGCAGTCTGACACTTTTTTAAAATTATATGTGGTGGTACCATCTGATCATGTTACCAACAGCAAATTCTAAATGGGAACCATTCAGAGAAGTAGTCATAGAAGCTACTAGGTTTTTCATACCAACTAAATAATGATACATAATGTTAATGAAAATACTGTTCTAGGCTTAGATCTAAATGGGTGTCGGATGAATTGATGAGACTTGTGGCAGAAAAGAAAAATGCAAGGGATGTATATAAATTATCAGGCAATACAGAAGCCTACACTACGTATAAACTGGTGTGAAATCAAGTCACAAAGGAGATTAAGTGAGCTAAGGCAGATTACAAGAGGTCTCTGGAAAAGAATGTCAAGAAAAGTAGCAGATGAGTTATATTAACAATAGAATGAAAGTGTTGGATCACAATGGTCCTCGATGGTTTAACTGTTGATGATCCTGCTCAGGCTGCTGACGAACTGAATGTATTTTGTATCTACATTTATGCATGAGGAGCTTTTTTAAGAAGGGGAATAACAGAAATCATCAAAATCTAACAGGGAGCTAAACTATTTTGTGACAAATGAGAGGAAAGTGGAAGAGAAAATGCCAGGTTTCAAGGCTTCAAAAGACAGAGTCACGCTCTTGCTTGGGGCTAATGCAGTGGGGAGATTACAGATTAAAACCACTGCTTGTGTACCATTCTGGAAATCCTAGTGCATTTAAAGGCATCGATAAAGCCACCCTACCCGTGCATTTCCGATCGAACCAGAGAGAATAGATAACAATATCTCTTCGAGGATTGGTTTAAATGCTGCTTCATTCCAGAGATTGAAAAATATTGTAAAAACAATGACATTCCTTTCAAGATTTTGCTTCTATTAGATAATGCTCCTGGATGTCCTATGCATCTAGATGATTCCAATTCTAATGCGAGAGTCATACTTCTACCGCCAAACAAGGCTTCACTCATCCAACCTATGGATCAGGGTGTTATTTCGAATTTAAAAGCATAACATTTCCTCAGGCATTGTCTGCAGTAGACTATGAGAAAAATTTTACGTTAAGAGTTTTGGAAATCTTACAATATTTACCATGCCATCTTAAGCATTAATAAGGCCTGGGTGAAAATTACTAAAAGTTGTTTAAATGGTGCATGGAAGAAAATATGCCCATGGCACATAAAAGGGTTCGAAGGATTTGAAAAAGATGGATCATATGAAGAGGTTACAGATAATATTGTAAAGGTTGCAGAGCTACTTCCGTTGGAGGTTGATGCCAAAGATGTGGAGGAGTTAACAGAGGAAGAAAAGAAGGAATTATCTAACGAAGAATTTACTGACTTGCAGGCAGCAATAGTGAAAGAAGAAAATGCTGACAAAGCACAAGATGAACCAAATGAGGAGCCGAGACGCTTCATCACAAGAGAGATGGCAATGGCATTTCGTGAAATTGCATCGACAATGGCAAGGTTTGAGATGGATCCTGACAGCAAAAAATACTTATAAGTTAACATGGAGGTGAACGATATGCTTGCTTGCTACAAAGAAATCTACGTTGAAAAGAAAAAAGCCACTGTCCAGTCATCCATTAATATGTTCTTTCGCAAGGTTGTGCGGCCGACCGCTTCTAAATCTCCACAGCCCTCAACCTCCGCAGCAGCATACTTATCAACTGAAGACGTTGATTCTGGCAGCAATAATCAAGAGGTAAAACTTACTGATGTTATGCCTGTCTCCCTCTTTTTTTGCAATTTTATAAATTTGAAATTTTTTTAAATTGCATGCTTTTGTAATTTTTCCTGTGCACGAGATAAAAAATTGAATAAATATAACAAATAATTCTATTTACATATTTGTCAAACTTTTTTTTGATTCAATCAATTCAGCGAGCACAGTTGCGAGTGCTGCACAAGCATGGGGGAAATTCCGACTTATGTAGAGTTCTACAGAACGCAACATGGGGGAAATTCCGACTTATGTAGAGTTCTACAGAACGCAACTCTTACGTAAGTCGGGGAGTTGCTGTACTAATAAGAAACAGAATTATCTGTTATCTACAGATGGAGAGGAATTTCTGTATATGTAGGAACTGTATACAAACTGTAATTGGAAAATTAAATGCACTAGGCATAATCCTTATGGGTTTTGATAATTAACTATATAATATCGGTGTAAATACACCATAGTTAACCCATAGATTTGAGCTACGATTGTAGCGTAGAAGGCATCGTTTTAATTGTATCTCATAATGTGGTTGCCTTCACAACAAGATAGCTACTATTGAATTACTTCAAATAAATAACGCTTCTCTAGTAGAGAAGACTACTGTTATTTATTTTCAGCGTACCTCAAATCTATGGGTTAACTATGGTGTATTTACACCGATATTATATAGTTAATTATCAAAACCCATAAGGATTATGCCTAGTGCATTTAATTTTCCAAATACAAAGTACATTACCACCACACCCTTCTGGCATCTCTCATAATGTGGATATAACTTCGCAACTGAGATGGCTTGTTGTATTACCTACCCGCCCACTGATGACGAAGCCAAAAAGCTTCGAAACGATCGTCTGGGTGGTGGTACGCTGAAAATAAATAACAGTAGTCTTCTCTACTAGAGAAGCGTTATTTATTTGAAGTAATTCAATAGTAGCTATCTTGTTGTGAAGGCAACCACATTATGAGATACAATTAAAAGGATGCCTTCTACGCTACAATCGTAGCTCAAATCTGTGGGTTAACTATGGTGTATTTACACCAATATTATATAACAAATTGTAATGCATAAATTATAACAAATCAAAATAACTAACATTCACCTATGAACAACCATAACCTGAAGTGAAGCTAGTAAAGAATGCAAACACAGCAGTGCATGGGTTTCATACACATGTGCATAACTGAGTTTTCATTAATGGTGAACAAGATGTCAAAAAAATGTGCAGAACTTAAACTAGTGCTTTAAGATGATATAGCAGGTAGATAATACTTTAGCAACCATACACCTACTTTTGCCCTACCCTCTATATTTTAAATTAGCACCACTTGATATAACAGGAGAAGGCATTCTTACTGTTACACACAAAACAAAGTGCTCAACAAATTGCATACTACATTGTTTTATCACAAGAGGTTTTTTTTTTTTTTAGGAGCATTAGCAACTAAGGCCATATTGCTCCGGGATATGCGGTGGTCATTCCCTCACCTTTCCGCATCCTCCGTATTTGGTGGTGACGGGTTCGAACCCCGGTCTAATCAAGAAGCGTGTGCTATGCACTGCTGCTCCTTCCCACCTGGCTATGGAGTCGCCATCACAAGAGGAGAAGACTAACAGTTAATATATCTAAGATATGGGAAGCAAGAAATTAATGCTTAAATATTTCCAACAAAACAAAGAAAACTATACGTAGAATTTGGATAAGTGCATTAATATTACTAAATGAAATAAAAACTTTTGACTGGACATACATTAGAATAGGTTCACAACAAAATAAACTTAAAATAATGAAGTGATGACCACATGAATTTCAGGATTCATTATAATTTTGATGATTTTTTACCACATTGTGTTAAAATTCAAGTATGGCTGTTAAAGAAAGGGAGAGGGGAACTCTTGCTACTATGGTGTACAAGTACACCAATGCACCACTCAACTTTTTTCAACACAACTGACTTCATTCACATTTTATGCCCCTCAAGTAAAACTAAGGCAAAGAGGGTTTATTATTATTACTGATGCTGTTTCAATCGAAAAATAAAATTTCATAATTTTCCATCACTTACACTATTAAAATAACATATGGCACAATAAAATACAGTTTAAAGTATTCTAAACTACACTGTAAAAGCTGCTAGAGCAGCAAGCTACATATGAGCTGTGATCAAAAATGTTTGCGGCTGAACTAATAATTGGGAAATGAAGCTTGAGAGGCTATTGAGATGGATTTCTTTTGAAATAGTCTCCTTCCCACTGCATACACAGATTCCTATACTTCTGCAACTTCTGGAAGCATTCCATATAGGTTTCTTTTGAAATTGCTAATAGTTCCTGCGTAACATTCTGAACAATTTCCTCAGGAGCTGCAAACTCACCTTTCAAGGAAACTGAAATTTGGGGAACAAATCACAAGGTGTTACCATCTGGTAAGAATGGGAGACTTCAGTGACTGAATGCTTTGCAAGAAATTCTTGAATGGAAAGCACCAAGTGTGAAGGTGCATTATCATGATGCAAGTGCCAATTCCACGAAGCCCAACTTTTCCAGCTGTTTTCTCTGAACAGCCAATTACCATACAGGATAAACCCACAATGAACAATACAAAAAGCACGGTCATCACATTTGACCAAAACTTACTTTTTTTGGACCCTGGAGAAGTCTCCAGGGGCCATAGTACTAGGGGCCATATAGTGTAAGGAAGCCACAGGCTCTTGCTGTACCAGCAGTGGGAATGGGGGGGGGGGGAAGAGAAGTAGATAAAATACAAATTGTGCAATTCCCTCAATCGTGGCTGACATCTGAATTTCTTCAGATTGTCAGCCACAACTACCTAAGGATTATTCATCCCAGTAATCAACAACTTCCTACATAAAAGAAAAGAAAACTTCCTACAATCTAGTCTAAACCTCTTCCCTGTAATTTGAATCTATGACCCTAGTTCTTAAATTATTTATAACAATGAAAAATCCACCTTCATTCATTTCGCTAACAGAGCCTTATAAACCTCAAGCTCTCTCTAAGGTGCCTAGTTGCCAAACTCTGTAGCCCATGTAACTGAAGTCTTTCCTTGTATAGTCGTCCTTCTGCTGATCTCACCATCTGAGTTGCCCGTTTTTGGTCTCTTTCAAGAAGCTCAATGTCTTTTTTCAGATGAGGCCTTATACAGTGGGATTATGACCTCCTTATGTATGACTGTATCATAACTATAAGCTATGATACAGTCACACACAATTTACCATACAATGGCTTAGAATCTACAACTTCAAAGCTTTAAAGCTATGTATCCTACGAGAGAGAGATCTGACTGAAGTTCATAGGGCCTTAGGTGAGATAAAAACCAGGGAGGCAACCCGATGAGAACCCAAAGTTTTCCTTTGGGCAGAGTATTGTAGAACAATGGAATAAATTACCTCTCCATATGATAGGAGAAGGAAGTTTTAGTAAAGTTCAAGGTGAACCAGAAATGATCAGGTTTTAATGATTTGTTGTTCTTTCTTTTTAAGTCCACCCCTCCTTGGATCATTTGGGTGTTCTAGTACTAATACTGATCTCTCTGCTGCCACCTAAGCAGAGATGGTACAGGTGTTGATGGGAAAAGGAGTCAAGACTGCTGGAAGCTAGGCATTCTGAAAATGTTCAGGAGCACATGATTATGTACTGAAGTTAACTATAATTATAAATATTTTCCATATCTGTATACAGGCAACCCCGGTATAACACGGTACTTCAACACTGTTTCGCTCTAACATGATTGATAAATTGCAGCAATTCTCGCACAACACTGTACTTATATAACACGGTTTTGCTCTAACAGAGAATTTCGGTAAACCTTGCATAACATAGGTATTTTTGAGCTTTTGTGGGGGGAGGGGAACTCTGCTATTATGTTGGATGTAATTTTTCTACATTTCCACTCTTTTTGAATCTCCACTGTTGACTCGCTAGTCAAAAAAAAAGTTGAGAAATCCCTGTGTTACGTTCTGTGCTATTGAACTTAAGGAAAAGCCTAGATTTCAAAGTTTTATTACTGTTCGATAACACACCAGGCCATCTTCCGAATCTATTGAAGTAATGGAGGCATAGAAACATTTCTGAATTGTGGACTGTATCAGAATCATAGCTTTATTGCTGAAAGAAGTAAGCCGTCAACATTAAATGCGTGTGGAAAAATGTATGGCCAAAGTCAGTTCATTCAGGAAATATGGTTGAACCGGCAGAAAATGGAATCTGTGTGATATAGAACTTGCTAAGTTGGTAGGAGGGGAAGGTTTTGATGGTATGACTACTGAAGCCCTCGTGGGTAGCACAGTTGATAGAATCTACCTCCTCCCCCACACCAGGTGGAAAAGAAGACCAGAGTTCAAACCCCGTCGATGATGGGAGGAATTTTTATGGCTCTTTTTCACAACGTGGCTGAGTTAGTCAGGCTCAGGCAAGGGTAGCACAGTTTTTTCTCCCAGAAACTCAGGTTTTTTGTCCAGCAAAACAGAAAATCAACCTCAAGACACAATTTATAGACAATATACATAGAGTAACATGGCCTCAGTCACCAATGCTCCTAAAAAAAATTAAAAAAGATAATTACTGAAGATGTTCAATTACTGGTAGAAAAAAAACAGAGGCTGGCGAAGCAGATTTCGTGGAAATGGCATCGGAGGTAAAACCAAATCAATTCAGAGGATGATAGTGCAGATGAAAATTCTAAACTTCCAAATTTTACACTAAAAAGCATACAGGAAGGCATAAAATTAGCCAAGCAATTAGAATCTTATCTTTTGAATGCAGATTCTTGAATGAAAGGAGCCCAAAGTTCAAAAATGCTTAGTTCCATACGATGAAATTCAAAGATTTATGAAGAAAAAGCAAACAAACCCAGATCACTGATTTTTTAAGGAGTAGAAAATATATGAAATCTAGAATGGTATTTTCATTAGCTTTTGGAACGTAACCACCCCATACCTTTTTTCCTTAGTATGGAGTGGTTTCGCACAACACGACATTTTATAGGAACCTAACTACACTGTAGTTAGGTTCCTATAAACTTATACTTATACGGGTAACCCTCGTTATATGAGGGTTACCCGTATATCTAGCAGGGCCAGCAGTGAGAATCAGCGCTCTATTCAGAGGATAGAGGCTAGTTCCTCAGAACATCACATTATTGCATCCATCATTGTGCATTAATTTTCAAAACTAAGGGTGGCAGTTTGCCCATTCTCTCAGCATTCCAAAGGCTTCCTGGAACTCCTGATGATTTAATACTATGCATACTTACAACTGCTCCTATACATGCGTGGACATCTTGGGAAATGAACAAAATATCCAAAGTTTTCTTATAAAAAATAAAACTCTCCATGGTCAATGTTTAACAATGGCATGGCCCATAGTCTTCCACTTAAATAGGATGTTCCAGGAAGTTTTTGGAATGCTGAGAATCTTCAGAATCCATTGTATGCTAAATCCCAAATCACAGCGGAGATGGGAGAAATCCCAGGTGCCGTTTGACACGAACATACCACCACCCATGGGGAAAACCCCTAGTGCCATCAGACAACTAACACCACCACCCACCTCATACATGAGCGTCCTGCCTACGAGGACCTGTGCGGCATCCTCATGACAAAGACCCAGTTCACACTCAGGAACCAAAATGAGAAACACTACCGTGCCTTCACACTTTTCATGCAGGAGCTCTTTTCAAGACTTAAAAACTCTTCCATGACCACAGAACCATAGACTGACATCTCGTAAAGCTACCAGCATGGCTTCTCAGCAAGTCTACAAGCCCACAACAATCAATCCAAATACTCCAAACCCAGAGACTCTTAAAAGACAATACACTACAAGAACTAGAGGAGAGAATAAGAAAAGAAATGGAAAAGAAAGGAAAAGAGAAAGAATAAGGTAGAAGGAAAGAAGTAAAAGAGAAATGTTTTGAAGGAAAGAAAGGAAATCATTGACAGCGACAACCAAACCGGAAAGGAATTCTGTCCCATGCCTCAACATCCTGGCGGAGCTTAATTTGAGTGCAGAAATACCCCCCCCCCCCCTGCACTAGCTCCATCCACGATCCCACAGCAACTTGCTGCCAACAACACCACCTGGCGATCTGGACCAGGCACTTTGCCCGGCCACTTTCATTTCCTCTTCCCAGCAGGGTGGGGTGATGAGGTTTTTTTCCCTGTCTCCTCTCCATTCCCCTTTTTCCCTCCTGGTGGGGCATGGGCACCCCATTGACTTCCTTGGGGTGCCTTCTCTATTGCTCCCATATTTCTGTCTTTTCCCTTTAGTCTTCCTCCTCCTACTCTGTCTAAACCATCAGCGGATGCTTCACACATCAAAACTTTAAATGCTGACATCCATTTGAGGTCCTCTTCCCTATCGACTTCATTCTTCTGCCTTTTATCCCACAGTCTTCAGTCTTCCCCCTCTGTCTTAATGCAAGCAAATGCCCCACACACCTAAGTTTAAATACGTTCAAATTAACCTTCGCCCATATTCCAGACTTTTCCTATTCAAGCGACATCACCCTTTGCAATTGAAATAAAACTAATTAAATGAAATTTAAAATTTTTTTTTTTTTTTTAAATTCTAGCCACTGAAATCTCAGGGAATTAAGTGGTAGGACCTGCCAGAATAAATAATTATACTGGTGTACCTGGTCTGCCTCCACGGGGCAAAAGTGGGGAAACGTTTAAGGCCTCAGCAGGGCTACAGCAGCTAAATGACCAGATGAACAACGGTACACAACACTACACTTTATTACAACATCCATACACTTTTAAATCTCTTGCATTTCCAGCAAACTGGCACACCCATCACAATGCAAGCAACACGGAGATGGGGGAAATCCCTGGTGCCACTTGACATTAAACACACTTTGCCACTACCCACATTCAATGTACTGAGCTTATGTATGGCATGCCAAATGTGGGTGGTACCTTTCCAGCTACATTTATATCTCTGTGCTACTGCACCTCTCTGTATAAGTTTTAATGAAATATCTGCATAAACTTACACAAGATTAATTATTTAAATATTTGCATTAGCTTATATTAGTTTTATTGGTTACATCTTTATCCCAATATATTTTGGTAATTGTGTATTCAAGTGAAAACAAGTCAAAAGATTTCTTTGCTCCAATAAGGAGGAAGGCAAAAGCACTTCCATAACAACAAGAAAAGGAAACTAATCGGAATAAATAACTTACCATTAGCCATTAGAAATTTTGGGATGAGGTCCACATTCCAATCTCTGGAACGTCCATATTCATCAAGCTGGGTTGCAGGCATATTAAATTTAGAAAAGAGTTCTTCTAGCGGAGTAATGGAAGCACTTTCTCCACCATAATATTTGTTCCTATCCATATGAAGAACTTTCTTGCCACTCACTGATAACATCCCACTAAGAATACATTCCTGAAATCAAAGTAAATTCCATTATTTTAAAAATACTGCCTAATAAAATTTTACTAACCACAAAAACTAAATTACTCAACAGTATAAAAAAACATTTTCTGCCTTTCCAACTGGAAAGTGAGGTTATTTCTGAATTGATATTTCTCCATTGAGGTTGACGTTCAGTCAATTGCTATCAACCAAGAATATCTATCATTCGCAAATAATATTTTAACATTCGCGTTAATTCAAGACTCTGTATGGGCTAATTCGATACGCATAAAATTCATTTGTATGGTGTATTCTTATGCCTCCTCCCCAATTCATACTCAATGAAATGTAAGAATTTGCATATGAATACATTTGTTGCAGACGATATGTATTACTAGTGATTATATTACAAGAGAGTAAAGAATGTAAGGTTATTATGTTACTAATCCTAAGCCAATTTTAATGACTAAGCTAACTTAGAAGAAAATCATGTTTAGATGCAAACTGCACAGAGAAAAAAATTGGAAATCAAGGAAAAAAAAACAAATATCCACAAACAACCATCGGATTGGGGAGGGTCGTTTGTAATAAGCTCACATTTTCTGAAAACTCTCCTTATGAGCAAGTTTTTAGAAAATGTGTGGACTTAGTGGAGAAAGTTTCTTAATGGAATTTAAATTTTTGAAAAATGAAAATTTTGCACATAAATGCTCTTAAATATTAATTTGGTCTTATTTTGGTTTGAATGCATAACAGTAGAGAAATTATTGCCAAAAATCATAAAATCATAACAAAAATTTAAATAAATAAAATCGCTGTTACTTTTTTTTTTTGCAGTATCTTTTACATTTATTTATGTAACACCTGATTCAATTTCATCAACTTCTATATTCAAATTTCAGCTGTTGTAAGTCTAAATCAGAAAACTGAAACAAATAAAAGTGTAACTTCAATTTTCAAAGCTATTTTGGTACATCTACCATCTTTTATAAACTTGCCTACACTTGGAGAACAGATAAGGGATGGCACCATCTACTGGAAGAAAACAACTCATACTTAATGGACACAATCGTGAAAACAAATATGGTGCAGACTCTTCAAATGGCTAATTTAAAAAAAAAAACTAGTACAAGCTAATTTTTGGTGCTTTCTCTAAAGATAAAGTGTGCAGAAATGTAGAGATACTGGCGTAATCCTACTCAGGAGTAGAGGCTCAATCTATGTTTAGCACTGCTCTGGCAATGGACCAGTTTATTACACTAGTAGGTAGTTAATTCTGAAGAATTAATTTTCTATGGACACCTGTGATAAATTGCAAATTTTAGATAAACAACCCTTACAAAAGTGAGGGAGAAATAATGTCAATGTCAAATGAAAGCAAGAAAGCAAAAAATAACTTTTAAAGTCATCCATGGGAAACTATTGCATCTTCAAATCTTACATACTTATTAATGTAATAAAATAAGCCTATTAGCGTAATAACCCAGTCCATTGATTGAGCAACACTAATCATGTCAAGTAACTGCCAGGTGTCGCTTGGTGAAGACAGACTTCTGTAGCTGCTGCAAGCCGATAAGTTTTCATTGAAATTATCGTATTTTTGATTAGTTAGAGTATAAATTAAAAACCATAAAAATTAAAAGCTTGCCTTTTTAACTTTTTTACGTAGTGACATCTTCATTTATATATGTATTATTTGATTCAATTTCAGCTTGTTTAAACCAATAATGTCTTGGATCTTGTTGAAAAGTTTTAGCCTCTTGTGCTGATTTTTGAAACTATTGTAAATATAAGAATTGTTACTTTTATTCTAAATGCAGTTAGTAGATGGTAGCATGTCCCTGTAGAGTTGCAAAACAATCTACACACATATAGATATGATACAAAATTAACAAAGTTTTTCATGAACTTTTTGTTGTTTATAGCATTGCTGAATGCAAATATTTGATATAATAGGCATCCTGTTATGCAAGTTATTCATGCCTATAAAACAAGGGTTGCAACGGCTTGGCACACCCAGGGTCCTGAGCTTGGATATCATCATTCTTCTCTTTCTTGGTGATTCCCTTCTACCTTTGAGACACTCTCTCTCTCTCTCTCTCTCTCTCTCTCTCTCTCTCTCTCTCTCTCTCTCTCTCTCTCTCTCAGGCTAACTCTGGGGATTTTTTTTTTTTTGGCTGGTGCAGCATAAGCCTCAGGCTTCCTTGCACCATATGGCTCATAATAATAAATAATAAAAATAATAAATAACTCTTGTTTTACAAATAGATTAAATAGGGCCTAGTAGCATTCGTTAGCTTATTTTTTAAATTTAGCTAGTGATTTTGTAAGTTACAACTCGCAAAACATAGCGCTATCGTAGCGGTGTTTTAGGCAGGAATATTGTAGTGTAACCAGTAGACCAGAAGAATAGTAAGGTTTGAATTGTAATAATTAAGTATTTTTAAGGGTTTCATCACCTCTCGGGCATATATCTGTTGTATTTTTTTTTGATTAATTAACGTATTAATTTGCATTTTACAAATAGATTAAATAGGCTTAGTAGCATTCGTTAGCATATTTTTTAAAAAAATTTGCTAGTGACTAAGTTACAACTAGCCACTCTTACCACTATTGTATTGGTGTTTTGGGTGGAATATCATAGCGTAAAGAGAATAGTAGGGTTTTAATTGTAATAAATAAGTATTTTAAAGGTTTTAATCATTTTTTGGGCTTATCTTTTGTATATAGCTAAGGAATTTTTTTTTTTTTTTTTTATGAAAACCCCAAACACGAGAGGTATTAGAACCTATAGTACTTAGTAACATGCTTTGGTTGGGAGTTGAGAAGATGAGACAAGATATTTGTTGACATTGCACTTGAACTTCTATAGACTAATTTTCAGGATAGATATAGGAAGGAAGGTTGTTCCAGGAAACAGAAGTTGAATGAATAAACTGGGAAGATGAAACAGGTGGTTCCATGAGTTTGGAGTTGAACAGTAAATGGATGTTGACTGGTGGCAGGACACGTTCGGACTGTTTTGAAAGAGTAGGAATTATAGAAGCAAATTCAGAAGAACAGTGCCCACGGAAGTATCTGTAGAAAAGGCACCTACTTTAATCAAATTTATAGAGAAAAGAAGAATGCTTGGGAACAACTGGTTAAATCGACAATAAAGGATGAACCGTGGGGACTTGCTTACAAAATTGTGGCGGAGAAATTGCACCCTGGTGAGATCGTTTCGTCTATCGTGGCTGATGGGCAAGAGACTCTTTCTTGGACAGAGTCGATGAATGCAATACTGGATGGCATTATTTGCCAAGACATTTGTGTACCAGAGAGTACGGAACAAACAAATTTAAGGATGGAGCACTTGATGTATTTTGGATTAACTGATGAGGACCCGTTTACTAATCTTGAAATTGGCGCAGCTATTGACTCTTTGAAGGATAACAAATGTCCAGGCTTAGATTTACTTGAAGTTGCAATATTAAAAAGAATCTGGACAATCAAACCACAACTAATTGCTAATCTTCTTAATTCCGGTTTGGCTGACGGGCGTTTTCCAACTCCCTGGAAGCAAGCCAATCTTAAAATTCTGGTTAAAAATCCTAACAAACCCCTCAATGTTCCAGCCACCTATCGTCCTATTGCATTACTACCAGTGCTAGGCAAGATTTTAGAAAAGGTTATTGTAACTAGATTTATGAAATATTATAAGGCTAAAAATCTACAAGTAAACACTCAATTTGGCTTTACAAAAGGCTGTTCAACTGTTGATGCTATAAAGTTTGTAATGGATTCGGTCTCGAATGCGGATTCCAAGTATGTCCTCGGCCTTTTTGTGGACTTCAAAGGGACCTTTGACACCTTATGGTGGCAAAGTGTCCTGGCGAGGTTCCGGGAGGCCGAAGTGTCTGCACCCCTTTATCGACTAGTTTCTGATTATTTCCATGGTCGTAGCCTAGTGGTGTATTCTGGTGTCTGTTCGCTTACTCGTGCTGTTACTCGGGGTTGCCCTCAGGGATCAGTCCTAGGACCGGTCTGCTGGAATGTGGTTCTTGATGGGTGGCTTGGGGTACAGCGCGACAAAATTTTGAAGGCGGCATATGCAGATGACTTAACCATATTGGTTTTTGGAGAGTCTCGTAGGGAACTTGAAGAACATGCGAACGAAATCTTGGGAGACCTTGATGGTTGGTGTAGTATGCACAAACTACAGATTTCTATTGACAAAACTAAACAAATGCTTTTGAAAGGTTATTTGAACCTGAATAGACCCCCCCCAGTATAAAAATTAATAATCAATCCATTAAAATTGTAAGAACGCATAAATATCTTGGAATAACGATGGACGATAGATTTAGTTTCGTAGCCCACGCAAAAAATATACTGAACAAAATAAAAGTCTTAACTGGTAAAATCATTAGAATAACTAAAAATGTCTGGGGAATTAAACCCGTAACTTTAAAGTTATACTACGAGTGTATTTTTATACCAATAATTTGTTATGCTGCAGGTGCTATCGTGTTAATAACTGTTTAGTCTTGAAGTATTTGACTCAAGCACAACTTTTCTTTCTTCTTGCAATCACAAGAAATTGCAGAACAGTGTCAACAATGGCACTCCAAGTACTGAGTGGAAAACTTCCCATTCAATATGAAGTTATTTATCACTACTTACAATATTATCGTCGGAAAGCTCTGCCTGCAAGGGTGAGCAACTATTCAATTAATTTAGACATACCAACTAAGGATGATAATTGTAGAATTAGAAGAGAGTTTGTTAATAGTTGGCAATTAACTTGGTCCAATGCAGAAGTTGGTACAGTTACTTTTAGATACCTTCCCAACATAGTAGAATTTACCAAGCAACGGTTGGCCTGGTTCTGCCCAGGTCTGAATGTATCTTTTCTTCTAACAGGGCATGGCAGCTTGAACTCCAAATTGTTGTCTCTGGGGTTGGCTGCCTCTCCATTATGTAAGTGTGGTGCTCCTGAGACCATGATGCATTTAATATTTAACTGCTATCTCTATACAGACTTAAGAAATAATCTACAGCTTCTTACAGAAGTGTACAATGAAGATGACCTACCATGTTTTGTCAATGATAAAGAAAATTTACTAGCTTTTTGTAATTTTGCAGATAAATTGTTTGAAGAGACTAATTGGAGTCGATCTGTAAAGAGTGATGCCAAGTAAT
Source organism: Mastigoproctus giganteus (assembly GCF_048544385.1). Lineage (NCBI taxonomy): Eukaryota > Metazoa > Arthropoda > Arachnida > Uropygi > Thelyphonidae > Mastigoproctus > Mastigoproctus giganteus. The sequence continues at coordinate 229,009,556 of NC_143577.1, forward strand.
CCAGAGTCTGTTCAAGGACAAGAACTTTTTTTTTTTTTTTTTTTATTATTATTATTATTTTTTTTATTTTTTTTCCCTTAAAATATGTTTTCTGTAAATAAGTCCTTAGTTCTCTTTTCTTAAGTAACTATGTTGATTCCACGATGGTAATGATGTGTTTTGTAGATTATTTGCCATAAATATAAAATTGGATTTAGTAGAATTAACAGAGGTTGTCTGTTGGTTGTGTTAGTGATCTTGAGCGTGAAAAGCTGGCTGTGCATGTTGTAAATATATGATATTGAATTGTAAAACGCTGACAGGGCGCTACTTATGTTTGTTCATGGATAGCGCCTTGCTATTTGCCTTCTGAGTTTAACGGTGAAATCTGGTAGTGTCGGATCAGATAATCATAGCACCAGCCAGAACAAAAAAAAAAAAAAAAAAAAAGGTTGAGGTAAAGTGGTTGAGTCCTGTAAAACGACTGAACAAGTGTGTCTGGTTGCTGTGGCCTAATACTTTTCAAATGGTGTTAATTAATGTAATGAAGTGTTATTCATAGTTTTGGTTGTCTGATTAAGTCCCCCAGGAGTGGTGATCGTACTCACTTAGCTAATAGTAAACATTGTATATAGTTTTTTTTTTTTTTTATTATTTATTTTATATATATATATATATATATATATATATATATATATTTTTTTTTTACTCTATCCACTATTGTAAACTTCTCTCTTCTATTTCATGTGAGGTCTATCTCCCCCTTATCTTCTATGCAACCTCCCCATACCTCAATTCTTATCCCCACTTCCTTTCCCTTGGGGCTCCCAGGCTTGCCTGATAGCCCCAGTAAGAGTCTCAACTAGAAAGTGAACCTGGCGCGCCTCCTCGTGGCCAAGGTTGGGAGTCAGAGGGCAGGGGACCAGGTGTCCCCTGCCCCCTGGCTGCAAAGTCGCCAGTGCCGGCAGGCAACACTCATCATAACAAGACACATACTTACACACCTACATACATACACTTGCCGGCCTTCACCTTTTCAGATGCTACAGCCGCATATAGGGGAAACCCTGGAGACCGCAAATGAAACAAACACACCTTGACCTTGACCTTGTAGAAAAGGCATGCAGCAGAAACAGTACGTCTATGAGACAGCAAGTGGAGAGACTCAGTTAGAGACAAGTTATAAATTAACCTAACTGCCCTCTTCTGAATGGAATCTAGAAGCATCAGAGAGGTTTTCGGGGCACCACCTCATATGTGGGAACAATATTTCATGGTACAGCAGATTTGCGATTTGTACAGAGTGAACAGCTGTTTGGAAGAAAAGTAATGGCAAGAATGAAAGAGAAAAACCAAGTTTTTTGGATGCAGAGGAAGCAATATTTGTAATATGCCTGTGCTAAGAGAGATTAGAAGTCAGGGAAATCCCCAAAATAGATATATCAACTTGCCTAGAAATTGGAGTGTCACCAAAGATAAGCATAGAAGCAGAAGAATGCTTTTTGAGAGATATAAGATAAGACTGAGTTTTAGAAGAATTGAAATCAACTAAGTTGTCTTTTTTGTTCCCCCCCCCCTTTTTTGTTAGTTGTTGGCACACCGGCTTCTGTGGCCATAATGCACCTCCCAAAGTTTTTGCATTTTATTCTGATCCAAGCCTGAGGCGGGATTCGAACCCGCGACCTTTGGGTTGCCAGGCAGGCACTTTACCAACCTGGCTAGACCGGTCGGCAAGTTGTCTTTGCCCCACTGGAGATAAGCATGTATGGAATTGGTAGCGGATATTTGAGAAGTTGAAGCTGATTCAGCAGGGCAAGGTTTCTCAAAATGGAAAGTGGAATGCAATGTGGTATCATTGGCAAAACTATGGATAGGATTTCTGGTCAATGGAAGAATTTCATTAATATACAAGAGGAAAAGAGCAGGGGAAAGAACTAAACCTTGGGGGACACCAGCATTAGTGGAGAAGTTAGAAGACAGAGGGCCATCTACCATCACCCTCAGTGAGCGATCAGAGAGAAAACTGGATAACCAATTACAAAAAACAGTTGGCAAACCATAAGATGGAAGCTTGTTTAAAAGACCTTTTGCCTTTTAAGCTTGTTTATGCCAAACACAATCGAAAGCCTTGGAGATGTCAAGAGCAACTGCTTGTGTTTCGCTGAACTTTTCCATTGAATTAGTCCATAAATGGGTAACAAGCCAGAATATCACCAGTGGATCGACACTGGTGGAATCCACACTGGCGATCATTGATCAGATGGAAGGTTTCTAGGTATTTTTAAGAGTTGGCAGTTAATTGATTTCTCCATTACTTTAGAAAGAGTAGAAGTAATTGCAATAGGACTATAATTAGATGGGAGGGATTTGTCACTTTTTTTTTTAGGAACTGGCTTGATATAAGCAAATTTCCAAGCAGAAGGAAAAAATACCTTTGGAATAAGAAAGCAAACAAAGGCTGCAAAGAACAGGAGTAAGTTCAGGAGCACAGGTTTTGAGAACAAGTGGAGAAATACCATTAGGACCTGGAGCTTTCTTAGATTCGTCAAGATTCGTCAAAATCCTTCTGACATCCTTTTGACAGAAGACCACAGGAGGCATTGCATGGAGTGTGTTGGGAATGGTGGAAGATGTTTTGCCAAGGTCATTACTACACGAGTTGGAAGAAAAATGGGATGCAACAGATTAGCTTTATCCTTGGCCGAAGTTACAACAGAACCATCTGGTTTTGACAAAGGTGGGAGTAGAGATGGGCAAAAGTTGTGGCCAATAGCTTTGGCAAGAGACCAGAATGCTCGGCTAGCATTAGGGCAAGAAGTAAGTTTTCTATTCTTAGCCTGTTCAAAATCTAGTTTGGACTGATTAATAACTGCTTTACAATTGTTGCAAGCTTTGGTGTAGGCAGAAAATGAAAAATTGGAAACAAGCCAATTACGATATGCAACATTCTTCTCCTGAACGGCCTTAGCACATTTATTGGAAAAACCAACATTTAGATAAAAGACAAGATATTAAAGTGGAGTGTGGGATAAAGGATTCCATTCCTACACGAATAATTTCACTGACACGATCTGAGCAAACGTTGACATCAGAAGTTCCGAAACAGTAGTCCGACCAAGGAAAAGAAATTTCTCAGGTCATCCCATTTTGCATTCTTGTAATACCAAACAACATGAGGTTGGGAATAGCCATGAGATAAAGGCTCCACTGGAGAGAATCACCAAGTTGTGATCTGAGGTACCTAAAGGACCACTCACTTCGACCATTTACTTAGAAGTGTTATTTGAGAAAAATATCAAGCGTGTTGGCTGCATGGTTAGGATTGTCCGGTATTCTTGTAGATAAATGAACAATCTGTACAAGATAATTAGTAATTGGAAAAGCCTTAGCATCTCGACCAGCTGGGTCGGTGTGCTAGAAAATGGAAGCCAGCTAGAGTTGTGAACATTAAAATCACCGAGGAAAATCACCTTACTATTAGGAAAGTTGGACTGGAGAAAGTCAAGTTGCAAAGAGAGGAAGTCAAAGAGCTCCAAGTGATTAGTGGCATTGGGAGAACAGTAGAGACAACAGATGAATTTGACACAATGAGGTAGAGAGATTTTAAGCCAGAGAAGATCGAAAAGAGGAGATTCCAAATTACAAAGTCTCTGACATGGAATGTCGGAATGGACATTTGCACAAGTACCACCTTTGAGGCAAAAGGAATCATACAGCAAACAATTTGGGCAACTGAGATGAGTAGAAGTAGAATCAACCGATTACAGATTCCTTCAGAAAAAGTACATGGGGTTTGGCATACTGCAAGTGGAAATGAACATCCTCGAGATCAGAATTGAGACCACATATTTGTGAAATGAACTAGGAAATGTTTGGGAGGTTTAGATCTTTTCGCAGATAAGCTTACTCTATTAGTTTGACAATTCATTGTGTATTCAATAGTAAGAAAAAGTGGAGAGGGGGACATACTGTATGAAGTAATAAATTTTTTGATATGGCGTACACATGGTAAGAATATACCCAGATCCTTGACATAACGTGGCCTCGACAATGCCCCTCCCCCCACATACACACTACTCTGACTCCCTCCAGCCACAATCTGGCAGAGTAGAAGTAGCAAGATTATACACTAGTGATCTGGAAGCCTCCTAAAGAGTTACCAATAGGTTCGGGCCAGTGTACTAATTAGCGGCCAGCCTGCGAACCCTTTTACAGCTGTACCCTCGAAATGCAAGGTAGATTGGATCTCACCATAATGTCCATTATAACCTCAAAAGTGGTTTTTTTTTTTTTTTTTTTTTTTTTTTTTGTTAGTTGTGGCACATCAGCTTTTGTGGCCATAATGCACCTCCCAAAGTTTTTGCATTTTACTGTGATCCAAGCCTGAGGCATGATTCAACCCGGCAACCTTTGGGTTGCCAGGCAGGCACTTGACCCACCTGACTCAAAAGTCATCAGTCATACTGCATGATGGAAGAGATGGGGAAGGAATGACCGGAACTTAGCTCTGGAGAACTAAACATGGGTTCCACCACTTCAAGCCTCCAATAAGCAAAGTGGTGGTATTGCACCGGTTTATGAGTCATCTAACCACCTAGTATTGCCTGGTAACACAGAGGGATGGCATTCCTCCATGTGGTGTGGGCGCTACACCTTGACTTCTGCTTACGTTGGATCACACCTGGGTTGTCACCCACAGTGTCTTGTGCATGGGGGTTATACCCAGGATTACTAACAGTAACCCTGGGTATAATCCCACCATCGTGAATATGCAAGCAGAGGATTTGGCTGCCAGAGACTGTCTGGACTTCGCCGAAATTGGGTACACTTGACTTGAGTGTCACCTGAATATCAGTTTCATCAGTGTTTTAGACTCTCAGGTAACAAGTACAGCTTGTCTGGCATATCTAAGAGAATGTCTGTGACAACCTCAAGGATATAACTAATTTAGCATTGTGATCGTTACGGTATAGCATAACTTGATAATGTATATCTTGAATTTGATAGTTAAGGTATAATGTAAAACTATATAGCGGAATTCGTATTACTGCATTAACCTAATATAGTATTGTAAAGTCAAGAATAGTATAGTAAATTTAATCAATTAAATTTATTAACCTTGTTAATTTTCATTGTTAATTAATTTGTATTTAAACGGAAATCATGCCCCAGACTAGAGCAGCAAAGCAACGTGCACAAATTAGCGGGAGTTCTGTGGCTCGTGGGAAAACCAAATGGGGCGATTCTCCAACACATCACAGCCTAAAGAAATGTGCAACTTGTGATTTGTTTGCAGACCTTCTGGGATGGGACATAATGTTGCCAAGAGAGGGATGCCTTTGTGCACTCGATGTAAGCAGTGTGAAGAAGTTAGGTGCCAACTCAGCGCTGTTATGGGCATTTATATGAGTTTAAAGGAAAAGGTGGATGCCCACAAAGGACTTACATTGGGAGACCCATCAAGCTCTCAGCTGCCTGCATCAATGCGAGAGCTTGCACTTGATCATCTGGCAACACAACAGAAACCTTCGGGGCAGAATGCGCTAGTCCCACAAGAGCTAGTTATTGTCGGTAACTCTGGCCTCCACACAATAGGAGGGAGTATATGATGAGATCCATGTCGATCAATTCAGCCCTGGAGAGATTGTGCAAGGCTCAAGGGGAAGATTTTTTCTCAGCCTGGTCTGTGCTTGTTAACAGGAGAGACTGCTTCTACAGGGATGGGATACACTTAAATAGAAAAGGTGCAAGAATATTTGATGATGCTATTGAGGCAGTATTAGGTGGGTCGGAAAACTGCTAGTTTGGATGGATACACTGACTAATAGATTAACAGTAGCCACTGGCAGAGGTGAAAGTGATTCTTGCACGGCTTCTATTGGAATGAGCAGCAGCCTAGAAAACAAGATGCAGGGGATTTCAAAGGCTGCTGGGAGTCACTGCAGTATAAGTAAACCCATGGGCTGTGTTAAGGTAGCTAAGAATAGGAACAGGTGCATGTATACTTGTGTGTACACCAATGCTAGGAGTTTGGTAAATAAATTTGAGGTGTTGGTCAAAACATCAAAGGCAGATATTGTTGGGATATCAGAGACGTGGTGTCACACAGATATAAGAAATGCAGAAATGGAATTTGGAGAGTACAATGTGTACAGGGAGGATAGACAGGATAGGAAGGGAGGAGGGGGGTTATGCTTTAGTTAAGAAACACAAAATCCAAGGAAGTACAGCCAGTCAACATGGCTGGACAGTGCAGTGTCGAGTCAGTTTGGTGTGACATAATGGGAAATCAAAATTGAGAGTAGGAGTGGGTTATAGGCCTAATGACCCTGATGAGTATAATAAGGAACAGTACAGAGTGGGCCAGTAAATCAGAGAGTCTTATAATGGGGGATTTTAATTTCCCAGATATTGACTGGAATTTGTGGGTTGGTCACTTGCACACTAGAGCAAGGCTTTTGTGGATTTATTGGATGATAGTTTTCTACATCAGCACGTTCAGGAGGCAACTAGAGGGAGTAATACTCTTGATCTGATTATCAGTAGTGATTCTTCTTGCATTAAGAATCTGCAGACAAAGTAATCACTAGGTGCCAGTTATCACAGTGTGCTGAAGGGGGATTTACTCAAAGAGGTAACTACCACCGGGGTAAATGGAAAGGTTTTTGCTTTCGTAAAGGCGACTATGGAATTCTGAGACAGTATTTAAATTCTATACGGTGGGACCAACTGATGATGTTACCAACAGCAAATACAAAATGGAAAGCATTGAAAAGAATTAATCTTGGAAACTACTAGGCTTTTCATACCAACTAAGAAATATTGTTCAAGGTTTAGGCCTAAATAGATGTCAGATGATCCATAATTTAATTTTATCTATGTTGATCCATTATGGATCGACATAGATAAAATTAAATTACAAATAAAATAAGTAAAACACATAAAATCGACTGTAAAATATAATTTTACAGTCGATTTTACATATTTTACAGTCGATTTTATGTATTTTACTTATTTATTTTATTTGTAATTTAATTTTATCTATGTTTAAAGTTATAATTGGTCAGAGTTGGCGGCATCATTTATGGGTTGATTTCCTGACCACAGAGGCCTTTTTAGGAGATGTCAGATGAACTAATGAGACATGTGGCAGAGAAGAAAAATGCATGGGATACATATAAATTAATGGGTGACACAGAAGCCTATGATAGATATAAGCTGGTCTTTAACCAAGTCACAAAGAAGGTTAGGCAGGCAAAGGCAGATTATGAGAAATCTGTGGCAAAGGATGCAAAGAAACACAGCAAAGGGTTCTTTACTTATGTAAATTCTAGAATGAACGTGATGAATCAGATCGGTCCACTGGATATCGATGGTTCAACTGTTGATGATCCTGCTCAGATAGCTAACAAACTAAATGAGTATTTTGCATCTACATTCACACTAGGAGTTATTCTGGGAGAGAAATGCCAGAGGTGAATTAAACTCTGGCAGTGAGCTAGATGATTTTGTAGTAACTGAGAGCAAAGGGGAGGACAAATTTTTGAAGATAAACATAAGGCAGGCACCTGGGGTGGATGGAATCTATCCAGTTATATTAAAGGAGGCAAAGGAAGTAAGCAAACCCATAGCCATAATTATGAGAGCTTCCTTGGACTCAGGGGGGGGGGACACATGGACTGGACATTTGCAAATGTGACCCCAATTCACAAAGGAGGATCAAAGGGCGACACAAGTAATTACAGTAACAAGTAATTACCTGTTAGCTTAACTTCTGTTCCAGGGAAATTAATGGAGGCACTGGTTAAAGAAGCACTGCAGGATCATCTAGACAAGACTTCAGTTATAGCTCGGACACAGCATGGTTTTATTAATGGGAAGTCTTGTCTGAACAATTTGATTGGATACTATGATGTGGTCACAAAGGAACTGGATGCAGGGAATAACTTTGATATCATATATTTTGATCTTAGAAAGGCTTTTGATACTGTTGCACATGGCAGACTGCTGCACAAATTAGAGCAGTGTGGCAATGGAGGTAAATTGCTGCTATTAATAGAGGGATGGTTGAGTGGGAGAAGACAGTGGTAATCAATGGACCCTGCTCTTCATAGACTAATGTTATTAGTGGAATCCCTCAGCATTCAGTGTTGGGTCCATCTTTGTTTTCTGTATTTATTCATGCTATATCAGGCTTAATGTCCAAATTTGCATACGATACGAAGGTTGGCAGGGTTGTTAATGACACTAATGACAGTACACTGCTGGAACAGGATCTAAAAAAGTTGAGCAGATGGGCTGAGAGGTGGCAACTGAAGTTTAACATTGAGAAATGTAAAGTACTACATATAGGAAGCAGTAAGCCCAGAGTAAACATATCAGATGTGTGGTACTAACTGACAGTGGCAGAGAATGAAAAGAACCCTGGTGTAATTGTGCAAGCAGATGTTTTCTAAGCAGGCAGACGTCTGCAACAGTAGCTCATGGTATCTTGTCAATGATATAGAGAAATTTTTCTAGCAGGGATAAGGAGGTGATTATCTCCTTGTATAAGGCAATGGTCAAGGCACACCTTGAGTACTGTATACAGGTCTGGAGGCCTTTTAGGAAGGATGCAGAGCTGCAGGAACGAGTGCAGAGAAGGGCAACAAGATTAGTGAATGGAATAAAGGGTTGCTCTTACGAAGAAAGGCTAAGTTTTGCAAATTACAGTGTCTGGAGACTAGACACCTGCGAGGTGATCTGACTGAGGTGTATAAAGCCTTGAATGGTTTATGCATACTCAATGCTGATGGGATTCTTCATCTTGCTCAGAATAATCACCTGAGAGGGCATAAATTCAAATTGAGGAAAGACAGTTGTAGGTTAGATGTGCGGAAGTTTGCCTTTAGCCAGCACGTGGTTGATTGCTGGAACAAACTTCCATCTGTCATTGTGGAAGTTGATAGCTTAAATAGATTCAAGGCAGAACTAGACAAACATTTGGAGTGAGCGGATGGGAGAAATTAAGATTTTTTTTTTTTTTTTTTGGCTGATGCTATATAAGTTTGCTTTTTTGCATCATGTACCTTTACTAATGCTAATGTTATTGTCAGGGAGACGGGAAAATATATTGTGCAAAAAAGGATAGGTGGAATTGGACCAGGCTGTTCCTGCCATGGGCAAGAGTTGATGACGTTGTAGAGCAGATATCATCTTTTAAGGGCAAAAATGGTGATATTGTTGTACCTAAACATCGGCGCTAATGACATTAAGAGTAGGAGATCTACAGACTTATTAACAAGTACAATTCAAAGTTGAAAAAAATCACGAATTAGGGTTAAATTTGGAAGTGTTTGCTATTCTGCCCAGACACGATAGGAGGGAGTATATGATGGGAGCCTTGTCAATCAATTTGGCCCTAGAGAGATTGTGCAAGTCTCATGTGTTAGAATTTTACTCATCGTGGTCTGTGCTTGTTAACAGGGAGATTGTTTCTACAGGGATGGGATACACTTATAAAGGGTGCAAAAAAATTTGCTGATGCTATCAAGGCAGTGTTAGGTGGGTCAGAAAACTGCTAGCTTGGGGAGATTCACAGACTAATAGATTAATGGTAGCCACAGGTAGAGGTGAAAGTGATTTTTGCACTGCTTCTATTGGAATGAGCAGCAGCTTGCAAAGCGAGGTGCTGGGGATTTCAAGAGTTGTGTTAGGGCAACTAAGAGTAAGAATAGCTGTATGTATACTTGCATGTACACCAATGCCAGGAGTATAGTAAATAAATTTGAAGTGCTGATCAGGACATCAAAAGTGGATATTGTTGGGATATCAGAGACGTGGTGTCACATAGATATAATAAGCAGAGCAGAATTGGAATTTGGGGAGTACAGTGTGTACAGAAAGGATAGACAGCCCAATCTATCCTTTCATAAGGGAGGAGGGATTATGCTGTTAGTTAAGGAACATATACAAAATCTAAGGAAGTGCATCCAATTGACACTGGTGGACAATGGAATGTTGAGTCAGTGTAGTGTGACAAACACTGGTAAAGGGAAAATGAGAGTAGGTGTGTGTTATAGGCCTAATGAATCTGATGAGTATAATGTGCAATTGTGCAGAGAAATAGTGGACCAGTGAATCAGATTTTGTTATAATGAGGGATTTTAACTTCCCAGATATTGACTGTAACTTGTGGGTTGGTGACTCGTACACTAGCAAGACTTTTGTGGATTTATTGGATAACTTTTCTTCAGCAACGTGTACGAGAGGCAACCAGAGGGAGTAATACTCTTGCTCTGATTATCAGGAGTGAATCTTCATGTGTTAAAAATCTGCAGATAAAGGAACCACTAGGTGGCAGTAATCAGTGTATTGATGTGCGATTTACTTAAAGATGTAACTACCACCAGGGGTAAGGGGAAGGGTTTTTGCTTTCGTAAAGGTGACTACAGTAGTCTCAGAGTTTTTAAATTTTATACAGTGGGATCAACTGATAATGTTACCAAAAGTGAATTCTAAATGGGAGACCTTCAGGGAATTAATCTTGGAGGGTATAGACTTTTCATACCAACTAAGATATACTGTTCAAGGCTTAGACCTAAATGGGTATCAGATGAATTAATGAGGCTCGTGACAGAAAACAAAAATACATGGGATGCATATAAATTATCAGGCAACACAGAAGCCTATTGCAAATATAAGCTAGTCCGTAATCAAATCACAAAGGAGATTAGGCAAGCGAAAGCAGATTATGAGAAATCTGGCAAAAAATGCAAAAAAAAAAAAACAGCAAAACAGTTCTTTACTTATGTAAACTCTAGAGGGAAAGGGATGAATCAGATAGGTCACTTAACATAGATGGTTTGACTATTGATGATCATGCTCAGGTAGCTGATAAACAATGAGTATTTTGCATCTACATTCACACGTGAGGAGTTATTCAAGGAGGGGAATGCCAGAAGCTTATCAAACTCTAACAGAAATTATCAGAAGTTAAAATATAAGAAAGGCACCTGGGGTGAATGGGATCTATCCAGTTATATTAAAGGAGGCAACAAAGGAAGTAAGCAAACCCTTAGCCATACTTATGAATGATTTCCTGAATCTAAGGATGCTTAGATTCAGCGGAGGTCCCATGGACTGGATATGTGCAAAAAAATGCAGCCATTATCAACCCACTACAGGCTGGAAGCCTCCTCAACAATTCAGATGAGGGAAATGGACCATAATCTGCCACCCTGGTCCAGTGCGGGCCAGTAGATCAACCGTATTTAGCAGTCAGGAGCTTGAACCCCCAGTCTACTCAAAGAGCGCGTGCTACTGCACTCTTGCTCATGACCACTCAGCTATGTCCTCAATTCACAAAGGGAGATCAAAGGGTGACAAATAATTTCAGACTTGTTAGTTTGACTTCTGTTCCAGGGGAAAAATAATGGAGTCACTGGTTAAGGAAGCAATGCAGGATCATCTAGACAAGACTGCATTTATACTTCAGACAGCATGGGTTTGTTAAGGGGAAGTCTTGTCTGACAAATCTGATTGGATACTATGATGTAGTGACAAAGGAATTGGATGCAAAGAATAATTTTGATATCATATACAGTACTTGGATTTTAGAAAGCTTTTGATACCGTGACACATGGAAGAGTACTATACAAATTGGAGCAGCATGGAATTAAGTGTAAGTTGCTAGAATGGATAAAAGGATGATGGAGTGGGAGAAGACAGAGTGGTTATAATGGACACTACTCTTCATGGACTAATGTTATTAGTGGAGCCCTCCAGGGTTCAGTGTTGGGCCCATTATTGTTTTCGGTATATATCAATGATATTAATGAAGGTATATCAGGGTTAATGTCTAAGTTTGCAGATGATACGAAGGTTGGCAAGGTTGTTAATGATAGTAATGATAATACGCTACTGCAATAGGATCTGTAGAAGTTGAGCAGATGGGCTGAGAGGTGGCAACTGAAGTTTAACATTACATTTGTCAATGTACTGCATATGGGTAGCAGTAACGCCACAGTACCATATCAACTGGGTGGCACTACACTCCGGGTAGTGGAGAATGAAAAAGATCTGGAGGTAATTGTGCAGTCAGATATGAAGTTTTCTGAACAGTGCAAAAAGGCTGCAAGAGTAGCTCATGTCTTGTCGATGATATACAGGAATTTTGCTAGCAGGGTTAAAGGGGTGATTGTCCCCTTGTATAAGGCAATGGTCAGGCCACACCTTGAGTACTGTATACCGGTCTGGAAGCCTCATTTTAGGAAGGATGTAGAGCTGGTGGAACGAGTACAGAGAAGGGCAATGAGATTGGTGAGTGGAACAAAAGGTTGGCGTTACCAACAAAGGTCAAGTTCTGCAAATTGCAGCTTCTGGAGACCAGGCACCTGTGAGGCAACCTAATTGAGGTTGTGTAAGGCCCTGAATGGATTGAGCAAGCTCAATGCTAATGGGACTCTTCCTCTTGCTCAGATTACTCACCTGAGGGGGCATAAATTCAAATTGAGGAAAGACAATTGTAGAATAGATGTGCAGAAATTCGCCTGTAGCTGGCGGGTGGTTGACAGTTGGAACAAACTCCCATCTGTCGTAGTGGATGTCAGCAACTTAAATAAGTTCAAGGCAGCACTAGACAACCATTTGGAGTGAATGGATGGGTGAAATGGGAAGGGTGGTTTTTTTTTTTTTTTTTTCCGGCTGATGCTATATAAGCTTGCTTTCTTGCATCACATGCCCTACTAATGCTAACATGAATACCATTTTACTACAGAATATCAGAATTATGAATATGATGCAACCTCTAAATAATGTAGGTGTTAGGAGATAGGAAGTTAATGTGCACTGTCATCATCTTCTACACTGGGTGGTCAGTTTATTAGATATAACATACACATCATCCAAAAGGTTTGACTAATCAAAAGACAATATGTCTATACCATGTCATATAAAAGGGTAGTCAGATACAGAGAGATTGTTGCATGCACAATTCAGCCAGAGAAAGGGCTAACAGTATCATCTAAGCAACTGGGCTAGTATGACAGCACCTAATGTGTCTATATCACATGCACTGTGTTTCATGCACAGCAGTATATAAAGCATACTATGAATAACCCAACCAGAAACCATGTAGCCCAGCATTTCCCAAAACTGTTTTCCCGCAAGATGTGAACAAGTGAGCCGTAAAAAATCATAATTAAAAAAATAAAATAAACAAATTTTGCAAATATGTAGTTTTTGTACCATTATAATTTTTAACATAATTTTTTTTTCGGTTATTAATATACTGGCATAGACTTATAATGCAAAATAGAATGCAGAACACTTTGTTTTTGTGGGGTTTTGCATAGAGAAGTGCACATACAGGTAATGACATCTACAAAAAAGTAGCAATGTAGTGATCTAATATGCCATTCATATGTGATTTAGCCTTGAGTACACAGGTTGAAGGAGAAGGGGAAGCAAACCAATATCATAACTAAACTCACTTCCATGTTTAAATATTTTTTGATAATTATCAGTATTTCGAAATATTAAAATAAATGACCACGGATTTGTGGTTGAAAAGGCAACTTTAAAACGAGAAACAAGTACTTTTAGTATTGCAACTGTGGTCAATGAAAATGAACATAATACTGTCACACTTCAAAGTGAGGATGAACAATCGTAGCCTTTTATTCCCCAAAAATTCAAAGTGAAAAAACAGGAACCAACTAATAAAAGACCAAAACGAAAGTATGACAGTTATTTTAGTTTCGGCTTTACATGTGTTGGAAATAAAGATGCTCCTGATGCACAGTGCATCGTATATAATAAAATATTAGCAAACAGTTCTTTGGCTCTCACTAAACTTGCGTTTCATATGTGTTCTGTAAATATATTGTGAGATGAAAAGTGTTCAGTGACTAAAAAAAGTTTCGGAAACGCTGATCTAGCCAATGGAAAGTGAAAAGAATTGTGTATTCTAACAGACAAACTACAATCAAATCAAATGACAACCCAATGGAACCCTGAAAGGAGTATTATCAGATGATCTCTCATCAGATAAAAGCAAGCAGCTCTGGGCAGAGCAGACAGAGAAATACCAACAATGGACACCTGAGAAATGAAAAACGCTTGCCTGGTCAGATGAATCCCAGTTTCAATTGTTCTCTGGTGACAACAGCATGAATCAATGGACCCATCATGCCATGTTTCAACACTGCAGACTGGTGGTAGAAGTGTGAAGTGAGCTGTCATAGCACACATTAGGTACTCCGATACCAGTGAATCAATCACTGAATGAAAGAGTATACTTAAATATTTTTGCTAGACAGGACCATTTATTCATGCTCACAATTTATCCATCTGGTAGCAATTACAACAGGATAATGCTGTCATGTCACAAAGAATGAATCATTCAGAAATGGTTCTCGTAGCGTAAGGATGATTTACCATACTTCATTGGCCTGCTCAGTCATCAGATCAATCCAACTGAGTAACTGTGGAATGAGATGAAATAGGCTGTTCATGGAAAGGATCCACCTCCATCTGATCTGACATAACCATGAGATGAAATCAAATATGCATGGCAAGTATCCCCATGAATGCTTCTGGAACCTTGTGGAGTCAATACCCATAGATTCACTAATAGATGCCACCTGATGAGAAGCCAGTAGCTTCAACACAGCTGTCCTGGAAGTGTCTCGGATTTTTAAACGTAGAGCGAAATCACCTGTTCAGGTGACGTTATACAATTTAAAAAAAAAAAAAAAAAAATTAGTAACTTAGAGAAGACCATTGATCTGCCCTGCCATGAATGAACCTGCTCAGGCTGCTGACAAACTGAACTGATATTTTGCATCTATGTTCAACACAGGAAATTTTTTAGGGTGGCATTGTTGGGAGTATATCAAATTACAGGGAGCTAAATGATTTTGTGATAACTGAGAGGAAAGTGGAAGAGAAAGTGTTGAAACTAAAAGTAAATAAGGCACCTGGGGTAGTGGGACCTATTCAATTATTGAGAGGGGCATCAAAAGAGGTCAGCAAACCTTTAACCATAATTATGATAGCATCCTTGAATTCAGGGAGGTCCCTATGGAATGGAGATGTGCCAATGTATCCCCAATTCACAAACGAGGATTAAGGGGTGAAGTGAATAATTACAGATCTGGAAATATGGCATCTGTTTCAGGAAAGAATAACAGAATCATTGATTAAAGAAGTAATGCAGAACCATGTGGACAGGAATGGCAGTCAGCATGGATTTGTTAAGGGAGATCCTGTCTAAACATCAAGCACAAGCAACAAAGGAACAGAATGAAAAAAAATTAAATTTTTCCACCACATACTTAGATTTCAGAAAATCTTTTGATACTGTTGCACATAAAAGGCTGCTCTACACACTGGAGCAGTGTGACATTAGGGACAACTTACTGCTATGAATAAAAGGATGGTTGAGTGGGAGAATTCTCTTCCTGCACTAATGTTATTAGTGGCAACCCCACAGGGTTGAGTGCTCAGCCCATTGTAATTTTCAATGTTTATTAATGAAGACAAAGCTCTCATCATAAAAGTTACAATGCATTCATTCCCTCCCATGGCTCTGCAAAAAAAAAAAAAAAAAAATTCAAATGGATGAGAGGTTAAGGATATAATTGTGCAAAACAGAAGGGAAGGGGAAAAAAAAAAAAAAAAAAAAAACACGAGACAGTTACAGATTATTGAAAAATCATTGGCTTAGAGTATTACAAACATATAGGTAACAAAATCACTGATGGAATAAAACATGCACCACATGTTTTGAACCACAGGGGAACAGTGATTACCCTGTGGTTCAAAAAAAAAAAAAAAAAAAACACAAAAAAGATTTATTTTGCAGCAATGATCCAGAGATCTCTGAGAAGGATCATCACAGAAGAGAATCACAAAAGTTACCAAGGCAGAGGGGAAGGTAAGCGGCACCAGGATTATGTCGTACCCATCTTGCTATACTAAAAATGGCTTTATGCATGAGTGCATCAGCCCATCGGGAATGTTACTAAGATCATCAAATTCAGGGATAAGCCCCCTTGACTGCAGAAGAAAAAATGCCCCTCCCAATCCCAAAGGTGATGGACAACTACAGATGGTTAAGTCTCACTTCAGTGGTAAAACAAGGTCATGGAGTATGTGATTAAATATACAATAAAGAACCATCTCAACAGAAATGATATCTTTAATGGATCAAAGGCATGGGTAAAGGGGGAACTCTTGCAAGACCAGTCTGGTTAATTATTATAAAAAAGCCAAAAAAAAAAAAAAAAAAAACAGTTTGATACAAGAAACAACCTCAATATTATTTACCTTAACTTCAAGAAAAGCTTCTGATACAGGAAATATGTTGTGCACAATGGAAAGATAGGAATAGGGGCAGAGTATGTCTCTACCAGGGGTAAAAGTAGATGTTGTAGAGCAAATATCTTTTAAGGGCACAAAAGATGATATTGTTGTATACATTGGCACTAATGATATTAAGAGTAGGAGATCTGAGGACTTACTTAACAGGTACAGGACAATGTTGGGAAAAAGTTGAGTTAGGATTTAATTTGAAAATGTCTGCAATTCTGCCCAGACACAATAGGAGGGAATACACGTTGGCCAAAAGATAAGAGACGGTAATCATAAATAGACATTCTTCAGGGTGGTTCAGTGTAGTAAGTGGAGTCGCTCAAAATCAGTAATAGTAACCTTGTTTCTTCTTCACTCTTCCTTAATGATGATTTAAATCATCTTCTTTGGATGATTTAAAAGTAGGAAGAGTTGTTAACCAGAACCAGGCAATGTTACTTCAAAATGAATCTGATTGGTTGCAAATATAATCTGGGGGGGAAAAAAAAAGCACCCAAAATTTAATACTTCTAAATGTAAGGTTTTGCATATGGGGAGCAGAAATCTAGGAGTTTCTTATAAAATAGAAGGAAGAGCAGTTAAAAGTGAATAGGGTA
Source organism: Mastigoproctus giganteus (assembly GCF_048544385.1). Taxonomy (NCBI): domain Eukaryota; kingdom Metazoa; phylum Arthropoda; class Arachnida; order Uropygi; family Thelyphonidae; genus Mastigoproctus; species Mastigoproctus giganteus. The sequence continues at coordinate 229,026,487 of NC_143577.1, forward strand.
AAGAGATTTAAAGTTATGACAAATATGAAATTTACCACCTGTGTAAACATGCAGATAGGAAGGTATGGCGTCGACAGGACCCCTGCAAGCAAGGAGAAGGATATTACTGTCCCTCTGTATAAGGCAGTAGTGAGGCTGCATTTGGAATATATTCTAGTCTAAAGGCCACATATAAAAAAGATAAAGCTTACACACACAGGTTGGTGTGGGATGCTAGTCAAAGCCTTTTTGAACAATGGCTCAGAAGGTGTGGTGTGCAAAGCTTGGCAAGTAGGCATCTTGGGGGAAGGGGGCCTGACTGAAGTATACAATGCCCCAAAGGGGTCAGTAAAATGAATGAGGAAAGTATATATCCACAACTAGAAGAGACAAGAACCAGGATGAACAAATATGAAATCTTAGAGAGAAACAGAAGCTGTCTCTCATGATTTTTTTTTTTTTTTTTTTTTTTTGATTTGGTAGTTGTTGGCGCATCGGCTTCTGTGGCCATATTGCACCTCCCAAGGTTTTTGCAGTACTTTGATCCAAGCCCGAGGCGGGAATCAAACCCGCGACCTTTGGGTTGCCGGGCAGGTACTTTACCCACTCGGCTAGCCCGGTCGGCGACTCTCATGATGTTTACCACTAGGCAGTGGGTCAGAATGCAGAAAAAGTTGGCTTCTTTGAATCATTTAGCCATTCTAATACTACTCTTCAATTTCTTGTTTTGTTTTTTTTAAATCTCCCCCATTTAAATTTATGTCCCCTTGTGCATGTCACATCCTTAAGTTTAAAGATACTTATAATTAAAATGTTTAGTTTACTCAAATCCTTTTAAAGCATTAAACATCACAAGTGGGTCACTCTGCAGATGCCTAGTTTCTAAACACTGTAACCTAGAGAACTTAAGTTTCTTTCAATAAAAATACTCCTTCATGCCCTTAACAAAAACAGTCACTTTTCTGTGTACCCTTTACAATATATCCACATATTTCCTAAATTTGAGTTTCCAAACCTGTACACAAAATTCAAGATGACATAAATACTGTTTTATATAAAGGAATAATCACCTCCATTTCTAATTGCAAAGTTCCTCCATTACACTGACATATGAACTAGCCTAGCAACCAGTCTACACTGTTCAGAAAAACTTCATATCAGAGTGTATAGTTATCGCTAAGTTGTTTTCATTATCAAATATCTTGTACGTTGCTATGTTACTCTGGGATTACTGCTGGGCAAATGCAAGACCATGTTTTCAAGTACAGTATTAAATTTCAAATTCCATTTTTCAGGACATTCACTAAATAATTCATTTAAATCTTTTTGAAGTTGCATACCCTGATTGCTACGATTAACCACCCTGCCCACCTCAACACCAGTGAACTTAGACACACTTGAAATACTGAAATTATTAATAAATATTAAAAAAAAAAGAGCCAGGCATCAAACACTATGGAAACCCAAATGTGGTATTAGACCATGATAGTAGTGGTCATATAATTCTTCCCTTGCTCTCCTGCTATTCAACCTTCACTTTATCCATTGCAGTAACTTGCTTCTAATTCACCACTATGCAAATTTATACAAGATTCAGTCATTCAAACTGTGTCAAAAGTTTTACCAAAATCTAAATTAACTATGTCAAAATTATTCTTTGCATCCAACACTTTTGTAGGAAATTCAAAGTAGGTGATTAGATTAGTTGCAGAAATGAACTCCCCTTACCAATGAGATATCGTGATAACTTTTTAATCGCATTATGTCAAGGTGTTCCCATATTAATTCTTAACTAAGGACTCATTAATCTTTCCTGGTACAGAAGCAAAGTTACAGGTTGTTAGTTATTCATTTCACCCTTTGAGCCACCTTTGTGAATAGGAGAAATGTTTGCACACTTCAAAAATTGGCCCAAATCCAAAAATGTTTTCATTATAAAAGCTAAAGGTTTGATGACATTTTTGCTAATTCCTTCACTATTATTTGGATATAGTCTGTCAGTTACTGATACCTTGTTCACTTTTAACTAAATAATTTCACTCTAGATCCTTCTCTGTTATCATAAGCATAACTACTGGTTAATATTACCTATGCTACTCCTACGTGCCTCAAGTTTAAAAAGTTCTCGTGAACATCAATACAAAGTATTTATTCAGCTTATCAACATCCAAATGGTCTCCCAAGACTTTTTTTCAGTGATTATCCAAAATTGTAGTATTCAAGATGTAGCATAAACACTGCCTTATATTAATGCATATATATATATATTATAGTATTTGTTTAAATACTGTTTGGCACCTCCGTAGCCAGGTGGGCAGGAGCAGCAGAGCATAGCACGCGCTTCTTGGTTCGATCCCGTGACCGCCAAATACGGAGGATGCGGAAAGGTCAGGGAATGACCACCGCATATCCCCGGAGCAATATGGCCTTAGTTGCTAATGCTCCTAAAAAAACAAAAAATAACAAATACATTTTCTTCACTCTCCTCAATTATACAGCATTTTTTTTTTTTTTTTGTATTTAAGGCACTCATCCCTAAGTTGAAATACGTTCACACTGCATCTGTCACACATTGGTTTCAACATGGATGGCCACCTTCTTAGCTGTCTGAGGCGGGCAGTTTGGTGAAATTTAAGGGACAAGGGAGAATGATAAAAAAGATGTTTTTTTGTGACACAGCAAAAGTCAAGCTTCCAAGCATCTTATGGCCTATACTAACATTAAAACATATATACAATGTATTCTCAAATATCTGTGTGGATTACCATACATGATTTTTTACCTAATATAAGATCATAAGATTACACACATATAAATACAAGCAATCCTCAGACTTAACAGCATGCTATGTCCAAAGAAAAGTGCTCTGAGTTTAACAAAGTAATGCAAGGGGGGAAATTTAAGAGACTGCGATAGTAGTGCTCGTCCTTCAAAATGAAAGGGCATGAAGACTTTGATTACTCCTACTTTAGTGATTCGACCAAAAATGAGAAAGGAATGTCTCCAATTGAATGTGTACACAAAGCCAAATTATTTGTTGAAACAGATGAATGAAAGGCAAGTCCTCTACCTCATTTCAGTGGCTAACCAGATTTCAGCAATGATAGGGTATTCAAGAAGTTGCTATTCACAGGGAGCCGCTTACTATTTCTGTTGCAGCAGGTAATTCATTCCGCACAGAATTTCAAAAATGTGAAGGAGAAAAATCTTCTGCCTGATCAAATCTATAATGCAGATAACACAGGCTTATATTGAAAAGGCTTGCCTACAACACTACTCACTTGCAAAATAAAAATCTGGGCAAGGACATAATTCATCTTACAAATGTCTAACAGGAACTTGTTGGAGAAATGCATCTTGTGATTTCATCAATAAAATGACACAAATTGGGTTAGCCTATCCAGAAGCTGCTGATGAAGATGACAACTTGATAGTATCCTGGAAAGAAAAAACTAATGACAGTACTGGAGGCCACACAGCATCTCAGGCATGGTACACTGTAAAACTAGCAACACTTGTTCAATTAAGGAAAACTTCACAGGGCAACTTCTTCCAGGTGCAAAATATGTCTTGCTTCTGTAGGAAAAACAAGCAAGGTGGACTAAGATAATTGATTAGACAATGCAAAAATATGCATCTTATCACTGTTCTGAATGCCAACAAAGAAAACTTAGTGAGCAGCTGAAAAGTTACTCATGTCAGGTTTTCAATATATGAGTGATGAGATTGTTGCTGCTGCAAGACAAATCAAAGATGAAGGCAGTAAAGAATTAATAAGTGCATCGCTTACAGCATGAAGCTACTTCGTGGTGACACTTCGTCAGAGTACGCAAGTCAAGGAGACTATAATGACATCATAAGGATTCTCAAAAACAGACCAAACTTGGAGCTTATATAATTTGGTATGTATACATGTGTATAATAAAAATCAATATAGGTTAGAATAATTTCTCATATTTGTAAGACAAAATATAAATTTCAGGTCACCAGTGTTTTTCAATTATCAATGCATCTTCTCACCTCCATTAGCCCATACAATTGAGAGTACATTGTTTATATCCGTGCAGACTTGCAAAACAGTTAATCGTGTACTTGAAAGGGTTGTTGGAACTTATTTGTATTCAATAGGCAAATGAACAAGTTGAACAATGTCATTAGTAACAGCAAAAGCCTCAGTATCCCTACCAGCGGAATCCACACAACCATAAAATTGAAGCCAGTTGGAGTTATGAACACTGAAAATTCACCTAGAACAGTTGCACATTTTTAGAAATCTCTTAACCACCTATTCATATTTAAATAAAATTTCTGCACAGACATTTTATTTAAATATGAATATGAACCACAGAACCCTTAAGCAGAGAATATATAGGGTGTCTCAAAAATATTGGTACAAACGTTTAGGGGAGGTAGGTAACATCTAAAGGAATGTGAATCGCATAGGAACCCATAACCGGAAACGTCACGGGAAAGCAGTAGCAGAGGCACAAGAAGCAGAAATGCTACCAGCCACTAATATTTGTCAAATAAATGTTTGACACTAATTACTGAGATGGATGCATTTCATGATGTTACAACAGATGCTGGAAGGTTCCACCATGAGAGCGATGCATGCGTGACACCAACGCAGCATGGATTGGTGGACATGGTCGAACACACCTGGAGTTTCTTTGACAGTAGCAGCAGCGCAGACGAGTCTCGCCACGAGATCCATTTCCATCTCCACAGGCGATTCATACACGATAGATTTGAGGGCCCCCCCACAGAAAGAAATCAAGGCTCGATAAATAAGGTGAGCGTGGGGGCCAGGCAACAGGTCCACCACGGCCAATCCATCGACGCCCAAAACGCTTGTTCAAATGGTCATGAACACACCTTTCATAATGGGCAGGCGCCCCGTCATGTTGAAACCAAATGTTACGTCTCACATTTGCTGGAACATCGTCAAGTAACCCTGGTAGAACTTGTTCAAGAAAGATCCGATATTTAGCGGAGTTCATGCGGGATGGTAACAGGTATGGGCCGACTAAGCAGTCACCGACCATACCTGCCCACACATTTATTGCAAAACGATGTTGTGCCGCATGGGGGCGCACACCGCGTGGGTTGTCGTGAGCCCACACATGAGCATTGTGCTGATTGAATAAGCCTTCGCAAGTGAAATAAGCCTCATTTGTGAACAAAACATAGGCTGGAAAATTCAAGTCTTGAACACTTTCTTGGAGAAACCATTGCGCAAAAGCCACATGTGCAGGATGATCTTGGGGGAGCAGTAACTGAACCTTTTGGAGATGAAAGGGGTGTAAGGAATAGTCATGCCAGACACGCTGTACACTGCAACGAGACACTCCTAAGGCAGAGGCAACGGCACGTGTGCTGGTAGTAGGATTATTCTGGACGGCATTCAACGCACTTTCTTCAATGGCAGGAGTTCACGTCGAATTTGGTCTGCCCACACTACTCCTATTACCTCTAAATGACCCATAATCGCACAAATTTTGATGCACATGTGCAAACAAATGGTGGTCCGGTACATATCTGTCTGGGAAGCGTTCTCCATAAATTCGTTGAGCGGCTCGTCCATTGCCCTCTGCTAATCCATACACTAGGTGCATGTCTGCCAGCTCACAGTTCGTATATCGATGCATGCTCTTCGTGCGGCGACTACTGCTTGAATGAGTAAACCAGAAATTTTCCCTCTCGCGAACTGATGAACAGCGCCGTCTACTGACTTACGGTGACGTTTCCGGTTATGGGTTCCTATGCGATTCACATTCCTTTAGATGTTACCTACCTCCCCTAAACGGTTGTACCAATATTTTTGAGACATCCTGTATATTATGCCATGAAAGAATAATCATCTTCACAATATCATCCAAAATTCACATCATTAATCAAAGATTACAGAAAGATTAATGGAGTAATCACTTCTCATTGCTAAACAACTCCCATCCTGAACCCTAATGCTGCCAACAAGATTATTCAAAAGGTCACTATGTAATAAATCCTGTTCATCCTTAAGGGCAGTTTTTAGCTCATGCAGTGCTTGAGGAGGACTCAAACTTACAATTTGCTTCTCCTATAGGAATCAGGTCTGGAAATGTGGCCATTCCATTCTCTGGATTTCTTCACTTTGAAGAAATTCATCAACCAAGACTAATAAGAAGAAATCTTTATTGTACAGTAACTATCTAGACCTGAGCATCACCTACAAACCAGATAATGGAGTTAAGTTGTTAAAGACAAAGGTTAAGTTGTTAATTTGTTAAAAACAAAGCCATTGGTTTTGATTCCAGGATAAGAGAAAACAACAGTTTGAGACTATGAATACTTAATCAACTGTATCTGAGGGGTTGAGAGAGTTGGCTTCTGCCAACTGGTAATATACAGTACATGATCAAAAGTAATCACACTTCCTTCACAAATATCCTGCGCTATGACAAAAGTCCCCAATGCATGTTGCATGTATATTGGCTCAGACATACCAATATAGATCTTGTCAAGGTTGCCTGTGTACCAGCAGTGTGTTATAATCCAATACAGGCTCTGAAATTGAAACTAAGACAACTAAACTCACAGAACACATTCAACCTTACACAGCAGGTCCAAGAGGCCACATTACCTGACAGCAAACACATCCACAGGCAGCAGTATAGCCTTGGATTCAATGGTAAGAAAGTTGTACATAAGCCCAATAGTAGTCACCAATGTGAAACAGCATTTGGAGTGGTGTCATCCCCATGTTCACAGATTCTAGAACAATGGAAGGTGCTGTAAAATGACAATTTTCCTACACAATTTTTCTTTCCAGTGGAAATGTTTCGGTATGGAGATTGCCCGAACAGTGCTTTCTGTCAAAGTAGTCTCTGACATAAGTTTGTTGAGTGTAGTATGGTATGGAGCTGTTTCAGACTTGGTTCTTTGATGGCAGTGACTGAAAATTGTGGGGTCCATGACCTCCCTGGGCCACTATGGAAGTAAGCCCTAAAGTGTCAGCATGACAATAACTCCTCCTTACTGTCAACAAGATTAGCAAGAGGAACAGAAGGGTGCCCTTACCAAGAAAGACCAGTTCTATGTGCAAGGAGGCCTGAATGAAGTGTTTAGGGCTTTGAATGGATTGAGTAAATAAAATGACAACAGCCAAACTCCATGATCGGATAAGACATAAGGAGACATAAATTTAAGTTGAAAAAGGATGTACATATAAATTTACTCTCAGCCAGAGAGTGACTAATCATTGGAACAAACTTCCATCTGGTGTTGTGGAAGTGAGTAATTTGAATAAATTTAAAGGTAAGAATTAGACAAATTATTAGAAGGGACAGATAAGTGATGTGGGAAGTGATTTTTTTATTTTTATTTTATGGCTGATTCTGCATAAGCTTTCCTTCCTTGCAACTCATTAATCAAATGTGCGTGTGAGGAACACTGGCACAACATGTCACAATTTACAGATGATATCAATACTGGAAGTGCTGCACTCCAAGAAAACTTGAATAAGCTCAAGGATGATCAGAAAAGTGGCAGCTGTATTTCAAATGCTATAAAATATAAGGTTTCTACCCTTGGGAAATAATCCAAGATAACAAACAAATTAAAAATAAGTCAAAAAAATCCCACTATACATAACAGCAATTGTTAGTCCAATATAAAAATACATTAAGCTTTGTGGAAAGATCCAAAGATGAACAATGCTGATGACATCACCAAAAGGGTGCCCAACTAGGGAACATCTTCAAAAATGTGGGTTATAAACCTTGGTAACTAAGTACCATATAGAGAATCTGACTGAGGCTACAAAGCTCTTCAAGGAATAGTAAAATTTTTACAATTTTTAAATGAGAGTAGAACTAGCAACCATAAATTCATATTAAGGAGCAAGAGGTATTACACTGGTTTGTACAAAGTTTAGCAACAACTTGTTAATCACTGTAATAAATTACCTCATAGGTAGCCAAGGCTAACAACTTGTAGAAATTCAAAGGGCAATTGAATTAAAAACTATTAGGAATAAAAAGTATGTAATTATTTTTGGATTTTCTTTTTTTTTTGTGGGTGGAGTAAAAAAACAACAACTGGGGGCTTCGCTGGACCATACAGCTAATACTACAGGGAAATGCATTATATTTAACCCAATGGCAGCATAGAGATTAACATCACAAGGTAAAACATACAGGGTGATTCACTACCAGTGCGACAAACTTGCAGGAGGTGTAGGGGGCACAAAGACGAATCGGAATCACATAGCATTGCAGGGTCCGAAATGCCTTCATCATGCGGTAGAGGACGTTGAACGGGAGGTCGCGTGAACAGCGATCCCGCTGGAAGTCAGCATTTGCGAACAGTTTCTGTTGAAGAAACCAAGTAGCAAAAGTCCACCGGAGTGGATAATCCGCAGGCTCCGATGATTGGACGCGCTGCAGATGGTATGAACTCATTTGGTTTGTTGACAGTAACCTCCATACAGTGGATTGGGAAATACCCAATCGTTGGCCTATCGCTCGAGTACTCGTACTCTGATTGCCTTCTGCAAGACGTAGGACATTCTCCTCATTGTCTGGCGTCCTCGTCGTTCGCTCTCGATTCATGGTACCTCTCGTGAAACAACCAGTCTCACATAACCTTCTGTGCACATGTGCGAAAATCGTATGATGAGGAGCACGCCTGTGCGGGATCATTCCTGGTACAAGCGCAGAGCGGCACGCCCATTACAGTCCGCAGCTCCATACGCGAGGTGCATGTCGGCCAGTTCAACGTTTGAATACTCGTCCATCCTACTCCTCGGGAACCGGTTCGCAAATGCTGACTTCCAGCAGGATCGCTGTTCACGCGACCTCCAGTTCAACGTCCTCTACCACATGACGAAGGCATTTCGGACCCTGCAATGCTATGTGATTCCGATTCGTCTTTGTGCCCCCTACACCTCCTGAAAGTTTGTCGCACTGGTAGTGAATCACCCTGTATATATTTCATATAATAAAAAAAAAAAAATTGATCCTGCTGTGTTCTTTAATTCCTTTCAAGAAAATCCTAAAAATATGGGTCAATAGCAATGAACTCCAATTAAGTTCAGAGATATGAACATAGCCATGGTCAAAATGTTGTAGATAGATTCCATCTCCATGGCTTCACTAATATACTGTATTTTTTCAAATACCCTATTCCTTTGAATAAGTCATGCATCCATTTTCTAAGACAATGCAAAAAAAAAAAAAAATGTAAATTTATTTTCTGTGAGCAGCATGATTTCAGTTTTCTATATCTTAAATTATTTTCAATTTGTCACTAACCATAAAGATTATAACCACATGCCTATATTTAGTGAAACAATAAATACCTAAGATATCACATTTATAATAGAAATTTCTAACATGGATAAGGGTTGGTTAAAAATTAGTCTTCAATTACCCAATATCAACCTTTCATTTCCACTAAGAGTAACTAATAATACTACTCTATATGTTGCTATCACTCCATTTCAGTTCCATCAAAAATTACACAATCCTATATTTGACTGAATTATGCACACTGCTAAAAATAAGCATGTTCATTTCCGAAAGAGCAAGTCTAACATATTTATGCAGTGCAACACTCCTAGTCATGTTTTAATAAATATCAGTTTTAAACAGAATATTTTTCAGTTGCAACCAGAAAGGTAAATAAAAAGGTCAAAGTTAATAAAAAACAGTGTTGTTGTGGACAGCCAAGGGAGAAATCTACAGCATCTAAGTAAATTTGAAAATAACACACACAAATATTTTTGGTTCACTTCTTTATTAAAAGAAAAAAAAAAGGCTGGAGCTTTTGAAAAGAAATGATAGTTTGTCCAACCCTCTTATTAAAAAAAATAAAAAAATTAGAATAAATATTCACTTCTACCACTGCAGATGGCAATTTGTTCCAACAATCATTCACTCTACCTGAAACCAAATTATTGAACATATCCTGCAACCATTCTTCAACTTAAATTTGTGTCTGTTATGTGCATCTTGTCTGAACAAGAGTAAGGTCATCAATATTAGGTTACTCAATCCATTCAAAGCCTTAAACCCTTCAATCAGATCTGACAGGTACATACACTGAGTGATCACAGAATTATGACTACCCCTATGAAAACTGAATGCTACCCACTGACCACACGAGGTACGAGAGTGCAAAGTTAGTCAACACACGTAGCATAGATAAGATGTCAGTGGTTCAGTAGGTAGTAAAATTCCGAGCGTGATGGGTAAAAGGAAAGATTTATCGGACTTTGATAAAGGATAGATTGTGGGTGCTCAGCGAGCTGGTGCCTTGATTTCCCAAACGGCTGAACTGGTGGGGTGTTTGACAGCCGCCATAGTACTGGCATAGTACCAGGACTGGCTTCAAAATGGTCAAACAACGACCTGATGGCAAAACTGCAAAGGTCAGAGAAAGGTTGATGTTAGAGGTGAGCACCGGGTCTGACGACTCATACAAGTGAACAGGTGCAGTGCTGTTGAAGAGCTGACTACCAAATACAACATGGGCCAACCCAGAACAATAACTGGCATTACCACACATCGCATGCTTGCACGTATGGGCTATACCAGAGAACAACCCCTACGATGCCGTACTCTCCTAACCAAGGTTCATCGGAGTAAAAGACTCTCCTGGTGCAAAGAGCATGCAAGTTGGATGTTAGAAGGCTGGAAGGTGTGCTGGTCGGATGAGTCATGTTATTTACTCCACATTTTGGATGGTCGTGTACGGATTTGGCATCAACAACATGAGGCTCTCGATCCATCATGCATGTTATCAAAAGTGAAAGCTGGTGGAGGTGGTTGTATGGCGTGGGGCATGTTTCACTGGCAAGAACTTGGATCCCTGGCGCATGTGGAACGTATCAGTGGTCTCCGCTATTGTCAACTGCTTGCTGACTGTTTTTTTTTTTTTTTTTTGATTTGGTAGTTGTTGGCGCATCGGCTTCTGTGGCCATATTGCACCTCCCAAGGTTTTTGCAGTACTTTGATCCAAGCCCGAGGCGGGAATCGAACCCGCGACCTTTGGGTTGCCGGGCAGGTACTTTACCCACTCAGCTAGCCCGGTCGGCTTGCTGACTGTGTACACCCCACTATGTTACACTTATTCCCGAATGGCGATGGTGTCTTCCAAGATGACAATGTGCCGAGCCTTCGGGCACTTGTTGCACAGGAATGGTTTGTGGAACACAGTTCTGACTTCCAGCATATCGACTGACCTCTGAACTCCCTCCGATATCAATCCCATAGAGCACTTGTGGGACACTATGGAAAGGCATATCAGACATCTGGATACAACAATCACCTCCATAGCTGGGTGCATTACACACAGCTTGGTTGGCCATAACTCCCGAATGCTTCCGACATCTTGTTGAATCAATGCCACGTCGGATAGCTGCTGTACTGAGGGCAAAAGGAGGACCTACGAAGTATTAGGTAGGTGGTCATAATTCAGTGATCACTCAGTGTAGTTTCCAGACACTGCACTTTGCAGAACTGAAGTCTTTCTACCTAAGAGTACCCTTTTGTTCTCTCATTAATCTCACTGCTCTTCTCAATTACCATTCTTACAGATCAACATCCTTTCTAAAATGAAGCATCCAGACTTGTACACAATACTAAAAATGGAACCTAACCACTGCCTATGTATATTACTAACAGAACCACATGAATTATCCTAGCAGCCTGTAAAATTACCCCTAGGTCTTTTTCATTCTCCACCATCCTCAGCGTGATACCACCCAATTGGTATGTTATTCTGGGTTTACTTCTACTGAACTGCAGCGAAACCTCAATTGGCATTTCTCATCCCATCTGCCTAATTTCTACAGATCTTGTTGCAAAAGTGCTCCACTAGCCCATCACATATGGTGGATTAATGACAGCAATTAGGATTTAATTGTTGTCACTGTTCCCAGCACAAGCTGATCCTGTGCTAGTGGATGTGGAATTTGCAGGCCTTCAGCCTTGTGCTAGAGGCAGGATTTCACTGGAGTCCAGGATGGGGCTTCTGGGCACAGGATTGCCATCCATTAGTCTTGCATCCTCTCCTAACCAAGGATGTGGATGTGGGATTTTATTTTATTTCATTATTATTATTTTTTAATTTAATTTTTAGTTGGGCTTTAGCCTTGTGCTAGAGGGGGGGATCTTGCTGGTGCCTGGGTTTGAGCTTCCTGGGTATGGTTGCTGGTATCCACTAGTCTTGCACTCCATGAGTGGATATGAGATTTACTGGCCTTGTGCTAGATGCAGGATTTGCGGCATCCAGGATAGGGCTTCTGGGCCCAGTATTGCCATCCACTTGTCTTGCAGTCCACCGATAAATGTGAGATTTTATTTTTTTTATTTATTTCATTATTATTTTTTTTTTTTTTGTTGACCTTCAGCCTTGTGCTAGAGGTAGTATCTTGTTTGTGCCTGGGCTCCCTGGATGGACCACAACTGAAACTCAGTTGTGGTCCATCTCAAGGTGCAGTTAGGCAGGCTTTCCAGGTGATCACCTTCCTGGAGGTGAAGTGTCCAAACAACTACACAAAACATACACTGCACAGTAATAACATCACACACCTCACATTTCTGGCCTGTTTATCGAGTCCTGTATCATTATAGAGGACAATGATGAATTTGAAGTAACATTTCAAATCTCATTCCCATCCCTTCCATTGTGCAGTATGACTGATGTCTTTCCAGGTTATGATGGATATCATGGCAGGATCCAAAGCCCTGGTGCTTTCTCCACTTGTTTTCCAAACCTGTGCTCACCCTTGTTCTATGTTGCTCTTTTTCACTTTCTTATTCCACAGGTATTTTCCCTTCTGTTTGGAAATTCTCATATCCAGCCAGTTCCTAAAAAGGGTGACAAATCCCACCCATCCAATTTTCATCTCATTGTACTTCCTTCTACTCTTTCTAAAGTAATGGAGAAATCTATTAACAACCAACTCAAACTATCTAGAAACCTTCCATCAGATCAATGATCGCCAGTATGAATTCTGTTAGTGTCGAACCACTGGTGATATACTGGCTTATGTTACCCATTTGTGGAAAAATTTAATGGAAATGTTTGGTGAAACTCAAGCAGTTGCTCTTGATATTTCAAAGAGCTTTTGATCGTGCTTGGCATAAAGGTCTTCTAAATAAGCTTCAATCTTATACACTGGTGTTCAAAGAAAGTGCATCACCTAGGAATTTCACATTTTTAACTCTTTTTTGCAATGGTATGTCACATTAATGACTAGCATCACAAATAGAAATATAAACAAAAGATATTTATTAATAGTTAAGGCAAAGCTAAGTAATATTTGACACGTGCTCTCAAAATATTCTAAAATGAACATATGCAACCTTTATACAACAGTTTTGATAAACACAACAATTATGGCTTAAATGTTATCAGAAGCCCTCAATTTGCTTCAGTTTATCATTTTAAATGGAAAACAAAATGAAAAGTTCACCAGATGCAAACTAATATTTAGTTGAACCGCATCTGGCCCAGATGACAGCAGACGACCGTCAAGGCATTAACAAGATCAATTTCTGAAGATAATCAACTGCTAGTTCATGCTTCCAAACACGAATTATGGCTTCCTGATGTTCACGAAGGGTCTTTTGTTTCTTTCTGGAAATGCAGATTCCACACGATGCCAACAGTTGTAATGGACCATTCTTCCAACAATTTCTTCGCCTGTAACAAATGTACACATTACTGTCAAATCTCCAATGCAGAAATGAAGCTAAAGTAACTACAGAAGTGCCTACATACACTTTTTGCCCGATGATAAGAAGCAAAGTCATCCTGAAAGACGCAGTTACTTGGCAGGTTGAAATGGTCTCTAATGGTTGGCAGCAATTTGCCTTCCAATATAGCTGGGCATCCACTGGCATTTACGGAACCTTTTATAAACTGCAGGTGACCCTGCAGTTTATAAAACTATATACTCCGCAATACAAAATGCACCCCCATATCATTTGGCTGGTAGGGAATTTCACTGTAGACACCATACAGTCTGGATGGTATTCATCACCACTTCTACAGCGAATCATTTGTCTCCCATCAGAGCTATGCAGGTTGAATTTCTTCTCATCCGAGAAAATAACTGACTTCCACTGTTCAGGGGTCCATTTGACATGCTCCTTACACCAAATTAATCAAGCCTTTTTTCATTTTTTGTGTGAGGAGGGACGACTTCTTAGGACGATAGTCTACAAATCCATTTCTGAAGAGGCGTCTTCTGACTGTTAACTGCACTTGCTACCACTCCTGTATGTTCTTCCCATTCTCTTTTCAGCTCAGACAAAGAAGCTTTACGGTTTTTAAGGCATAAGTGCTTCAAAACGCAGTCCTGTTTTGGCATAGACTCGTTTGCGTCCAGTTTCTTTTTAACTATCAGCACAATCAGTATTCTTGAGTTTGTAAAGAAATCTACTCACTGTCGACTGATTACAAGACACTATAAGCAATATGACAGGAAGAAGGTCCTTCCTCACAAAGCAACAATAGCACTCTTTCTTCATGGCGTCAACTGCACATAACTTGCCATCCTGACACAAGCAAGGAATGACTGCAACTCTTGCAGAGCGTGCTTATTTAACTGAAAGTAAAGGCTGATGCAATATTATGTCATCACCTACGTGTCAATCTTATCTGATGCAATCTGTAAGAAATATTGCCATATACTTATATTTGTACAATTACAATTTTAAGAGGTGATGCACTTTCTTTGAACACCAGCGTAGTTTGCAAACTTTTTTGTAACTGGATATCCAGTTTTCTCTCTGACTGCTCACTGTGGGCAATGGTCGCTGGCTGTTTTCTAACGTCTCCACTAATGCAGATGTTCCTCAAGGTTTAGTTCTTTCTCCCAATCTTTTCCTCTGATGATAGCACATTGCATTCCACCTTCCAGTTTGAGAAATCTTACCCTGCTCAAACAACTTTCAACTTCTCAAATATCCACTACTAGTTTCTTAAATTCTTCAGTGGGGCAAATATAATTTAGTTTATCTCAATCCTTCTAAAACTCAGTCCTGTTGTAGATCTCACAAAAAGAAGTCTTCTGCTCCTGTGCTTATCTCCAATGACACTCAGATTCCTAGACAAGATCACATATCTCTATTAGGGATTACCCTGACTGCTAATCTCGCTTGGCATAAACACATTACAAATATTGCTTCCTCTGCATCTAAAAATCTGGGTTTTCTCTTTCGCTCTCAGTGTTACTTTTCTTTCAAAGAGCTGTTCACACTGTACAAATTGCAAATCCACCCTTCTGTGAAATATTGTTCATATATCCGGAGCAGTGCACCTAAAACATCTCTCAACTTCTAGATTCCAATCAAAAAAGGGCAATTAGGTTAATTAATGACCATCTCTAAAAAATTCTCTCTACTCTGTCTCAGACACTGTTTCTGCTGCATGCCTTTCCTATAGATACTTCCATGGGCACTGTCTGAATTGGCTTCTATAATTCCCGCTCTCTTCCAAAGCAGTCCGAACACATGTTGCAATCAGTGAGCTTTCTTTTAATGTTTAACTCAAACTCATAGAACAAAAAACTTTTCTTCTTCCTCATTTATTCCTTCAAGTTCCGCTTTTTTGTTGCAACCTCCCTTCATACATATTTCCTGAAAATTACAATCTACAGAAATTCAAGTCTAATGTCAACAAGTACCTTCTTTAATCTTCTCAACCTTCAGTCCGTGAACTGTACTAAGTACTATAGGTTCTAATACCTCTCATGCTTAGAGTTTTCATTAAAAATAAATAAAATAAAATTTCAGAGCTGCTCTACATAAAGTACTATACATGTCATTAACCATACTGCTAACCTTTGTATCAACAGTAAACCACTTCAAATTAAACATGGTTGCCTTCATCAATATTGTTAATAAATATTAAAAACAATAAGGGACTCCACTAATAACATTATTCCATGAAGAGTACTGACCATTAATAACCACTCTGTCTTCTGACACACAGCCATCACTTTATCCATAGCTGTAACTTGCTCCCCAATACTGCTCTAATTAGTACAGCAGTTCTGTATGGTCAAACATCATCAAAAGCTTTACTGAAATTAATGTCAAAATTACTTTTTGCATTTCCTCTGTGGCTGTCATAATAGCTAATCAGACTAGCCAGATCTCCCTTTAGCAAATCGATGTTGTGGTTGCTATATAACTGCATTATTGTCAAGGTGATCCTGTTTTACTTCAATATTTACCAACTACATTATTTTCTCTATAATCACAGTCAATAATGTCAGTAATTACTCACTGTATCCTGTGATTCTCCCTTGAGTCCAAGGATGGTATCATAATTACGGCTTCATGTGTATTTAATGTTTTTGCTGCTTCTTTTAATGCCTAGTGTATAGATTCCAGCCTCAAGTGCCTTATTTACTTTTAGCTTCAGAAATTTAGATTCCATTTTTCTCTTAATAAATTTAAAATCATTTAAACTGTATTCTCTTCTGAAAACTGTAAAACAAAGAAAAAATAAGGTTGTCTGGTTTTCTATAAAATAGAAATTCATTTTCTTGTTTATACTCCAGCATGACCACCAGGTCAGTGGAGTTTACAATAAATCAATCAGTACAAATGTTAATTGTATTTAGCAGTCACAGTCTTGAACCCCAGTCCACTTGAAGAATGTGCTACTGCACTCGCACTCCTGACCACTCAGCTATGTCAGGCCTGTGTTTTTTATTGCTGCTACTGAAAAATTCTTCACAGTCAATAAAATTCCTTAAATTGACACAGGATTTCCTGAATGGTGTAATATATCTCAAACACTTTAAAGATCATAACAGATCTACTATGCCAGCAATGGTGAATGAATAGCATGCATGCCACAATGGCACTCACAGGAAAATATACTGGCACAACCACTCAGTTTATATCAAATTTTGAGAGCCACAACATATTATAGACAGGATTATTCAAGAAGTAAACATGACAACCAATGCAATAGAAGATAATGAGTATCATATCTTCTATTGTGTTGTTTGTGCTTAATCATAGCAATAATTTAGAGAAAATTATTTTAGTGAACATACAAAATCATAGCAATAATTTAGAGAAAATTATTTTAGTGAACATACAAAATGAGAGCCATAGATTCCTAACCTCTTCCCTGATAATATTTGAAGACAACTTTGTTTTATGGCCCATCAGCCAAACAGACAGTGATACAAGCAGGCATAATTGTGCATGCACAAAATTATCCAGCAAAGTTCTCAATGGATGTTTTCAAGTACTCATATTTTTACAATATCAAAAGTATATTGAAGTATATTAGTAAAGTACAATATCAAAAGTACAGCAGACTCTCCAATTTACCGGGACACTTCAAGATTCCAAATTAAAAAAAAAAAAAAAAAACAGAATTCATAAAATTCAAGTAATAAATAGAATAGGTATAAACAGATGTTTTGCAAGTCGTAAGCGACAAGAAGCAGCATTATAAATTGTCATTAGGAGATTGGTGTGCCTATTATCTTGTCACACCCGCCATTCAAAAAAAAAAAAAAAAAAAAAAAAATCAAACGTTTAGTTTGTTTTAGTGCGTCATGTCGATTGTAGTGTTCCATCGCACTGCAAAAGGACAAATTTTGTTTTGTTATGCATGTCATTGTCTTAACCCTGTAAAGTTATTTTCAGAAAATTTCATTTTGACCATTACCGTGGTGCCTTCTAAGAGAAGAAGCAACAGCGATCAAGTTGAATCGGAAAATTAAAATAAGGATGTATGAAAACTGCCAAACATTAACAAGTATCACGAGGAATTCAGATTTGTCAGTGGCAACGGTGAACACAATAAAGGAGAAAGACAGAATACGAGAAGCGGTCGGC
Source organism: Mastigoproctus giganteus (assembly GCF_048544385.1). Taxonomy (NCBI): domain Eukaryota; kingdom Metazoa; phylum Arthropoda; class Arachnida; order Uropygi; family Thelyphonidae; genus Mastigoproctus; species Mastigoproctus giganteus. The sequence goes on from NC_143577.1 coordinate 229,044,327, forward strand.
ACCAATGAAGGTCAACTAATGTCCCAGAAGGTCCCAGAAGTCTCTGAAATGCTCTGCACAAGGTGCAGAGCATTTCAGAGACTTCTGGGAGTGATCGCAGAACACGTCAATACATGGGCTGTGTTAGAGTAGCTAAGATTAGGAACAGGTACATGTATACTTGTGTGTATACAAGTACATGTATACAACTGATGATGTTACCAATACTAGGCGTTTGATAAATAAATTTGATATGCTGGTCAAAACATTAAAGGCAGATATTGTTGGGATATCTGAGATGTGGTGTCACACAGATATAAGGAATGCAGAATTGAAATTTGGGGAGTACAATGTGTACAGGAAAGACAGTCAGGATAGGAGGGGTTATGCTGTTAGTCAAGTACCACAAAATCTAGGGAAGTGCATTCAGTTGACATGGGTGGACAGTGCATTGTCGAGTCAGTTTGGTGTGACATAAACACTAGCAAAGTAAAATTAAGAGTAGGAATGTGTTATAAGCCTAATGACTTGGATAATATAATGAACTATACGGAGAAATAGAATGGTCCAGTATAACAGATTGTCTTATAATGGGGGATTTTAATTTCCAAGATATTGACTGAAACTTGTGGGTTAGTCATTCACACACTAGCAAGGCTTTTGTGGATGATTGTTTTCTGCAGCAGCATGTTCAGGAGGCAACTAGAGGAAGTAATACTCTTAATCTCATTATCAGTAGTGATTCTTCGTGCTTTAAGAATCTGCAGATAAATGAACCACTAAGTGGCAGTGATCACAGTGCACTGATGTGAGATTTATTCAAAGTAGTAACTACCATCAGGGGTAAAGGGAAGGGTTTTTGCTTTCGTAAAGGTGACTGCAAACAATGGTCCAAGACAGTTTTTAAATTCTATACAGTGAAACCAACTGATGATGTTACCAAAAAAAAAAAAAAAAAAATCTAAATGGGAAGCATTCAAAGAATTAATCTTGGAAGCTTTTCATACCAACTAAGAAATATTGTTCAAGGTTTAGACATAAATGGATGTCAGATAAACTAATGAGACATGTGGCAGAGAAGAAAAATAAATGGGATACATATAAATTAACAGGTGACAAATAAGCCTATGGTAGGTAAAAGCTGATCTGTAATCAAGTCACAGAGGACTGTAGGCAGGCAAAGGCAGATTATGAAAAATGTTTGGTAAAACATGAAAAAAAATAAAAGCAAAGAATTCTTTAATTATATAAACTCTTGAAGAGGATGAATCAGATTGGTCCACTTGATATCGATGATTCAACTGTTGATATAAGGAATTGAGATCATCTATTAATAGAATTAATAGATGATCCTGATCAGGTAGCTAGCAAACTGAATGAGTAATTTGCATCTACACTTACACATGAGTTATACAGGGGTATTAAACTCTGGCAGTGAGTTAAATGATTTTGTAATAACTGAGAGCAAAGTGGAGTAGAAACTGTTGAATATAAATATAATGCACCTCGGCAGATGGGATCTATCCAGTTATATTAAAGGAGGCAGCAAAGTAAGTAAGCAAACCCTTAGTCATAATTATGAGAGTTTCCTTGGACCCAGAGAAGGCACCCATGGAATGGAGATGTGTAAATGTGACCCCAATTCACAAAGGAGGATCAAAGGGTGACAAGTAATTACAGACCTGTTTAACTTCTGTTCCGGGGAAATTAATGGAGTCACTGGTTAAAGAAGCGATGCAGAATCACCTACACAAGACTGCAGTAATAGTTCAAACGTAGTATGGGTATGTTAAGGGAAAGTCTTGTCTGACCAATTTGATTGGATACTACAATGTGGTCACAAAGGAACTGAATGCAAAAAATAATTCTGATATATACTTGGATTTCAGGAAAGCTTTTGATACGGTTGCACATGGAAGACTGCTTTACAAATTGGAACAGTGTAGCATTGGGACAAATTGCTGCTATGGATTTGATTTGGGTTTTATTGGCACATTAGCAACTAAGGCTATAATGCACTGCTATGGATAAAGGGATGGTTGAGTGGGAGAAGACAAGAGTGGTAATCGATGGACACTGCTCTTCGTGGACTAATGTTATTAGTGGAGTCCCCCAAGGTCAGTATTAGGCAAATTGTTGTTTTCTGTATCTATTAATGATATTGATGAAGGTATATCAGGCTTAATGTATAAGTTTGCACACGATACGAAGGTTGGCAGGGTTGTTAATGACACTAATGACAGTACACTATTGCAACAGGATCTAGAAAAATTGAGTAGCTGGGCCGAGAAGTGGCAACTGAAGTTTAACATTGACAAACGTAAAGTACTACATATGGATAGCAGTAACCCCAGAGTGCCACATCAACTGGGTGGCACTACACTCAGGTTAGTGGAGAATGAAAAGGATCTAGGGGTAATTGTGAAGTCAGATATGAAGTTTTATGAAGTCAGGTTTTTACCCTGCCATGGCCAGAGATATGCTATATACCAGGAGTGGCCAACTTAATTTGTGATGCGATCTACCATCTCAAAAATTTCACTGCACAAGGTGCACAAATCGAGGGATGACTGTATATTTAAAATTCATTGTGATCGACCGAAATTAAATTCACGATCGACTCATTGGCCACCCCTGCTATATACAAAATGCAATTATTTTGTGGCAATTAGAAATATGCAGTAATATTTAACAAACAAATTATATGAGTGAGTTCCAGCAGACAACTGCTAATGTCACATGAAAAATGCCATCCTTGTTTGAGCTGCTTATTTTTGATATGCAAGCTGAAAAAGTATGCCAAATGCTATACTATAAAAATAATGCTGTAGTCTACTGACAGAGCACTTTTTTTTTTGTCTTCTTTTTCCAGAGAAAAGTTAAACACAGCCTCCAAATTGTATTATAAAAGTAATTATTGTATACCACACATTTTCTTGACATAAGTTTTTCAAAAGAATTAGGACATGATTAAATGAATGTTAAAATAATAAACAGACCAGCTACATGGGTAAATTATTTTTAAAAATTATATAAAAGCAAAAGGCAGAAAATATTAGAAAACAAAGAAAATAAGTTTTGTGAAGAAGACATTAAATGCAGAAAAAATTAAAGGAATTATAGAAAACAGTGCAGGTATAGATAAAATAAATGAGTTACTAAAATATGGAGAAGAAAAGCTAACTACAGAATTAATAGAATTACTGAAACAGATTTTTAGAGAAAAGAACATACCAAGTGGACATGCAGCAAGATGGAGGGATTACAAAGACTGCTGAGGGGAAATATGCAACAAGCAAATATGTGGGATGTGTTAGGGACTAAGATTAAAAAGGCCATATATATATATATATATATATATATATATTTTATTATAGCCTTAGTAAAACAGGTACATGCTATTTAATTGGATATTATGTTAGTTATATTGGTAGAGGCCAAAAATATTCAAAAATAACAGAAACAGATAGCTCTGTTAATTATGAGTGGGATATATTGAGAGGGTTAGCCCTCGATTTAAGTCCCTTTCGATGTATCCTATTACCTATAATTAACAATTGGTATTATATTATAATTACATTGTATTGCTAATTAGTATTCTTTACTAGGTTTGGCCACGGAGGCCAGTATTGGCTATTATAGAGTTACTTGGGTGATTTGATCTACAGGTATATTATGGATTATATTGCATTATATTATATTTTATATAAAATATTTATAAATTGTTCCTATTATTGATATATATATATATATATATATATATATATATATATATGTGAGGAGCACAGTAAATAAATATAATGCTGTTGTTGTAGTAAGGTTTCAGGAACAGCAACTAAGGCCATACTGTCTGTAAATTGTGTATATTCTGTGGTCCATTTTCTGTTTGCTGGACAAAAAAACCAGAGTTTCTGGGAAAAAAAAACAATGCTACTCTCACCTGAAACTGACTAACTCTGCCACATTGAAAAATGCCCATAAATTCCTCAGATGATCAGATGCCTCCTAGAGTTGTCATCAGGCTCAGCCTGGTGAACTATCTAGCAGCCAATACTAGGTAGTAGATGGCAAGTCATCTACTACCTAGTATTGGCTGGTAATACAGAGGGGGGTGACATGTATCTGTGTGGTGTGTATGCCACACATGGACCTCTGCTCATGTTGGTTCACATCTGAGTGGTCACCTCCAGTATCCTAGGTGCCATATTTTAGGACTTGGCACACAGGTTTACACTAAGTCGGGGTTATACGCAGGGTTACTAACGGTCCCACCATTATGAAGGTGCAAGCAGAGGATTTGGATTAGTAGAACGACCAGACTTCGCCAAAATTTGTTCTACTTGATTCAAGTGTCACCTGAATATCAGTGCCATTAGCATATTAGACTACCAGGTAGAAAGCCCTAGCTTGTCACAGCTGACAGAATGTCTGTCATGATTCCCTCCCTCCCCTTCCTGACCTATCTGTACACAGATGGGGAGGGAGGGAATCATGCTCTTGGTTAAGAAGCCCATAGAATGTAAGGCATTTCCCCCAAATGACATGAGTGCCAGCGTAATGTTCAGTCAATTCAAGGGGTGACACACAGAAAACAAAAATGAGAGTAGGAGTATGTTATAGGCCAAATAATTGTGATCAGCATAATGAAAAATTATACAGCAAAATACAGTAAACCCCCGCTATTCGCGAGGGTTACGTTCCTGAGAAATGTCGCGAATACCGAAAATGCGAATACTGAGTTACGGCTCAGTAATAGTAATAAATAATAGTAATAAAGGGGTTCCGTTCCAAAGTATGAAATATATAAGAAAAACTAGTCTAAAATTTTGTCTATGTATGTATTATATGTACCTTCATAATATGACTATGTACATAGTGAACTGCAAGCATATGGCATCGAAATGAAAATAAGAAACAATTTAATATTAAATGTAATATTTATTAGAAATTTCAAACAAATCTTTCAAACCAGCGTCTTTGCTAGCTAAAAAAAAAACTTATCCCGCCAGTGCTATCACCAGTTTCGCTAAACTGTTGATAAAGAGTTTTGCCTTTTCACGAATGATGAGTGAACTTAACAGAATTTTATTTTGAGTTTGGTCTTCTATCCACAGATTTAAAGCCTTTTCCATTTTTTTCTAATTTAACATCACGAGTTACAGAGCAAATTTTTGAAGCAATTAGCGCGTTTTCACAGACACTACGGCAGATTTTTTTCTTCCGATTTTTTGATTGATCGTACCGTTGACTCATTGATTTTAGTTTTGCCACTGAGAAGACACTTTCACTATTAGAAATTTTATCTAATAACTCAATTTTATTCGCTAATATCACCTTCTTTGATATTTTCACATTTCTCTTGTTATTCGTAGCCGTATTTTTGTAGGGGTTAGAAAGAACTTGTCGACAATAAAGCCACTTTGTTCCGTTAACACACTCGAAAAAGTCTGTTTTACACTGCAAAACGGTAGATTTATCATTTTTGTAAGCATATCAATTTATAAATTGATAAATTTATTCAATTTATAAGCATATAAATTAAAAGCAAACGATGAAACCTTCCATGACAAGCGCATAACATACTGAAAAAGGATTAGCAAGAAACATCCACGCTCGCGATTTTGCCACCTCTCTACCCCCACCCACTGGGCGCTGTTTTGACCGGGAAAGATAATTTTAGCCACGCCCATGTTTTTTTATGGCGGAAAATGTTCACGGCGCTTTAAAATTCACATTTTTTTAGGTTTCATTTTATATTAAATCGGCGATCGCGAATACACGGAACCGAATAGCGGGGGTTTACTGTACAGTGGCTTGGGATCGCCTTCTCTTTCGTTCCCATACTTCTACCTGTTCCCCCCAATCTTCAGTCTTCCCCCACTCTACCTTTACCGACCGTGAGTGTCCCACTGCATGCTGCTAAATTTCAATGTAAAAAATTAACCTAACCTTCATTTAAAATCTATCTCGGCCTTACCTAAACCTCTAGCGTCTACCCCATTTTCTTTTTTTTTTTTTTTTTTTTTTAGGTCCTAGCCACTGAAATCTCAGGAAATTAGGTGGCAGGGCCTGCCAGAGTAAATAATTGTAAAACTGGTGTACCTGGTCTGCCTCCACGGGGCCAAGTGTGGGCAACGTTGGGCCTCAGTAGGGGTCCAGCGGCTAAATGACCAGATGAACAACGGTACACGACAGTACACAAGTACAATATCCATACACTTTTAAATCTCTGGCCTCAACAGTGTTCTGTTTCACATGACAATGTATACTACGCGGAGATGGGGGAAAACCCCTGGTGCCGTTTGACACGAATACACTTTACACTTTACACTTGTACAGTGGCTTGGTAAATCAGAAAGTCTTATAATGGGAGATATTAACTTTCTAGACATTGACTGGAACTTTTGGGTTACTCATTCACACAAATTTCTGGACTGATTGGACAACTTTTACACCATAATTTCAGAGAGGTAAGAGAGAGAGAGCAATACTCTAAACATGATCATCCACAGTGAGTCTTCATGCATTATAAACCTTCAGGTAAAGGAATCTAGGTGGTAGTGGTCATTGTGTACTGATGTGGGATTTATTTAAAGATATGATAGTCTCAAGTGGAAATGGAAAAAATTAGTAGTCTACAGTAGTCTTAGCTTTTAAACTGTTTTCAGTGGGACCAACTGATGTTATTAAAATTCCAGTCTAAAGGGGAAGTATTCAGGGAAATAATCATACAAGCTAAGCTTTCTATACCAACTAAGAGATAAGAGTTCAAATCTAAATGGATGTCAGGTGAATTAGTATTAGTACAGGCAATCATGTACGAAAGCACGCTTATACAGACCAGAGTGGGAAAAAATTCCCACATCACCTGTCCACCCCCTCTAATAATTTGCCTAGTTCTTTCTTGAATTTATTCAAACTACCCACTTCCACAATGCCACACAGAAGTTTGTACCAACAATCAACCACCCACTGGCTGAAAGCAAATTTATGCAAACCAATCCTGCAGCCATCCTTCCACAATTTAAATTCATACCTCCTTGTATATGTGTGAGCAAGAAGGATACATCAGCATTTAGTTTACTTAATACATTCAAAGAAACACCTCAATCAGATCTCCTTGACCATGTCTAGTCTCCAGACACTGCAATTTTCAGAACTGAAGCCTTTCTTGAAAGGGCACCCTTCCCCACCACCCTCATCTCATTGCCCTTCTCTGCACCCATTCCAACAAATTCACATCCTGCTGCAAATAAAGCTTCCAGACCCATATGCAGTACTCAAGATGTGGCCCTAAGCACTGCCTTATAAAAAAGGATAATCACCTCCTTGATCTCTATTGGCATTTCTGTATATCACTGACAAAACCCCATGATCTGTCCTAGCAGCGTGTCACAATTATCTCATGTCTTTTTCATTTTCCACTATCCAAGTGTGGTACCACATAGGGTATGTTATTCTGGAATTATTACTACCCATATGCAGTACATTGCATTTGTCAATGTTAAATTTCAATTGCCACTTTACAGCCCATCTGACAATTTTTCTAGATCTGGTACATATTCCAATTATTGTCATTAACAACCCTGCCAACCTTTGTAATATCTGCATAATTAGACAAGCCTGAATGGGCCTTCATCAATATCATTAATAAATACAGAACAATGAGCTCAGCACTATACCCTGAGGAACTACCACTAATAACATTAGTGCCCACTGATAACCACCCCTTTATCCATATGCATAACTTGCCCCTAATACCACCATACTGCTCAAATCTGTACAGCAGTCGTGTTGAAATGTTGAAAGCTTCTATGAAATCTAAGAATATGCAAATAATTTTTTGCATCCTTTGCTACTACAACATAGTAATTCAATCATCAGAATGGTCAGACAAGATCATCCCTTAACAAATCCATACTGTAACTGCAGTATAACTGCTGTATTCTTGTCCAGATGGTCCTGCATTATTTCTTTAACAAGTTATTCCATTATTTTCCTTGATTGTTTTGTTTGGTTTTTAGGAGCATTAGCAACTAAGGCCATATTGCTCCGGGATATGCGGTGGTCATTCCCTGAATGACCTTTCCACATCCTCCGTATTTGGTGGTGATGGGCTCGAACCCCGGTCTAATCAAGAAGCGTGTGCTATGCACTGCTGCTCCTTCCCACCTGGCTACGGAGGCGCCTTATTTTCCTTGAAACAGAGCAGTCAAGCTATCTGGTCTGTAATTACTCACTTTACCCTTCGATCTCCCTTAGCAAATTGGGGATACATTTACACATCTCCAGTCCATAGGAACTTTCTACCCCCAAATCCAATGACACACTCACAATTATGGCTAAAGGTTTGCTTACATCCTTTGCTGCCTCCTATAACATGGCTGGATAGATACTATCCCCAGGTGCCTATTTACATTTAGGCTTCAATTTCTCTTTTAATTTCTTCCATCATCACAAAATCATTTAGTTCCCTGGTAAAAATATGATACACTTCTGGCATCCCAATCCCCAAAAAATTCCTCACTTGTGAACACAGATGCAAATATCTATTCAGCTTGTCAGAAACCTGAGCAGGATCTTCAACAGCTAAACCATTCATATCAAATAGATCCATGTGATTTATCCCCTTTTTATACAAACTATGAAATATTGTTAAAAGTTTAGACCTAAATGGGTGTCAAATAACACACATAAAATGGCAAATTTAAACTGGTGGGGGGGGGGGGGAAATAATAGTTGAACACAGATGCTAAAATTTGCCTTTCAGCCACAAGAGTAACTGATTATTCTAACAAATTTTCAATCTGGTGTTGTAGGTAGGGTAGCACGGATAAATTTAAGGAAGGATTAGGTCAGATAAATTATAAGATTAGATGAACAAATAAGTGTTTTTTTTTTGGTGGCCAATATATAAACTTGCTTCCTTGCATCATTTTTTTTTTACTAATACTCACTAAACATCTACAGCAATTACTCTGAGATAACTACTGTTGTTTATAAAAACTTAATCATCCAACTGAGAATATATACTGCAGAAATCACTGCAGTAGCTGGTTTCCCTCCGTAAGGGTAAAGAGTTTGCTTCTGCCAGTGTGCTTTTCGAAATTTCTGTTTTGCCAAAAACCACATTTCCCTTATGTTCCTCTTTCAGAAGGGGGGGTGGCACACCTGCATTATATCTGAAACCATTTCCCAAGAGGTGTGGTATACCAAGGTTACACTACTTACATACTTCTTCCATTATATTTTGTATCATATAATTAATCATATCAAGTTTCCACACAAATTTTAAACTTTGGAATTTATTTAAAAATTCCTTAAATGAACTTCAAATTGACTATTTAATAAATTTGGTTGGGCAAATTTAAGTTTTAAATTTTATTATTTTCAATAACACCATTTTAGTAGTATAGCAAGGGTAATAGAGGCAACTTAAATGCTTAAAACATTATTTCTGACACTTGAACCCTATATATCTTCCTTAAAACACCCTGAAAAAAAAAAATAAAAATAAATAGTTGCTAGTTCATGGGCACCAAGGTGCCATGCTGGTCAGCCCTGCTCTACTATGAATTTGATTAATAGTTTGCAAACAAGAGTTCCTTAAGTAGCTGTTTATAATTTTAATGGTATCCATTTTGTTTCAACCGAACTGTAAACATCAGAGTTTTAAATCTTAGCATTCAAGTGGCAGCCATTTTAATACATGGTTGCAAATTGAAACCCCCCCCCCCTTTTAGCTTTAACGTGCCTTGTATCTGATATGGGAAAAAGAATCCAACATGCCCTTAGTTTCTTTTTACCACATCAAATTCGTAGTAATAAGAATTCATAGTAGCCCCAAAGCCTTCACAAACCTTGAAGGGTTTTGCTCTACTGATTTGCCATACTACTGGCTTAATTTTAGTCTTATATACAGTAAGCGCTGGTTAATGGACTACACGTTCATCTTTTATTAAAATCGCATCTTCAGTTATAAGAATCAATTTTGAATGCCTCTGTGATATTTTTTCAAGAGCACATTTCTGAAGGTCACATGTCTAGAGGTCACAACCATAAAACAATAAAAACAATTTGCAGTTTTCAGTTTATTGGATTTTTTGTTTGTACAATCAGTTGTAAACAGGTAGTTACTACAGCTTTAAGAGAAGAAGAAATTGCCCAGTCTGTTACTGATAATTTCACCAAGGATGACGAAAATGAAGACTGAAGACGAACCCAAACAAATTCCAGTTACAAAATGGCAAACTCATAAAGCTATAGCCATCCTGAGGAGAGCATTGGAAGAAACTGGTGCAAGTGATAATGAATATAGACTGTTATACAATATTGAAAAATCTATAAATAGACTTTGTAGTGATAATTTAAAGCAATCTAAAATAAGTGGCTATTTAAAATTATAATAATATTACAAAGTATTGTTTAATTAATATGTATATTAATTAAGCATTGTACGTAAGTATAAATTTATTTTTATTTTGCTAACCTGTGGATAACATTCTTCCATTTTTACGCATCATTTAATTGGTAATAAAATGCAAATTGTGCTTTATATCTTTATTTTCATAGCCTATGGATAATATTCATCGATTTTTGCTTATTAGAATCATGTTTATTAGAATCAAAAATCAATTTGCAAGCATGATCACACTATAACCGGCGATTACTATATATATAAATAAAAAAAAACTAGTACTGTAAGGTGAAAAATAACAGTTTGCATTAAATTCATATAATGACAAATTCCCAAAGCAGCTGTTATCAGTTAACTAACTGCCTAGTTAGTTGACTGATAACCTTTTTTTTTATCTGTACTGTGAATTAGTTATAAATCATATATTAACTATTACACTATTACCAACATACAGAAGCAATACAAACCGAAAAAAACACAAGAGTTGATAAATTATCAAGTTATTGCCTGAGTTATGAACACCCCCTTAAGGTCATATTGCATACCAACAATGTTCTAAGATGAACAGTATAAAATTTTCATGAACAGTCCTTGAATATTTATTTTTTTCCCTGAAAATTAAAAAAGGATAAAGTTTGCTATATCAACATTGTATAAGAAACTACAAAATGTTCTCCTAGTAATTTTAATTCTATCCATATATGAAAGAAAACTGGTGTGACCGGTTAGGCTACGATTCTTCACATTTCTTAAACCTTCCATAAGTATGTACACATATATATATACTTTCCCCCCCCCCCCATGTGTGGTTTCAAAGTTGCATACATGCAGACTCATACTTTCAGAATCAATTTGGGAGTTGTAAACATTGAGAAAGTTTATATAAACACGTGTCTTGATTCTGAACATTTATGGAGCTATGGCTGTTTGAATTTTAAAAAATAGCTATTGAATTTTCAATGGCAAAATAATAAATATGAATAAGCAATAGTAAAATGTTTATTCATACTAGGCACATTAAATCGCAATGGTAAACAGTCATTGCATATTTATTTTTTTTTACCCCTGATCAATTTAAAAAGAATAAAGTTTGCTATATCACTGTTGAATAAGAAAAATTACAAAATATTCTAGAATTTTAATTGTAATGCTATTCAAATATGAAAGAAAGCTTTTTGTGATTGGTGAGGCTACTATTCTTCGTCATATTTCTTAAACCTTTCACAAATATGCACATAAATATTTTTTTTCTCCATGTGTGGTCTCACAGTTGCATGAATGCACACATGTGGTCCATAACATCAGGACCATACTTTCAGAATCAATTCGAGACTTGAAAACAATGAGAATGTTTATATGAGCATGTGTCTTGATTCTCAATGCTTATTAGCATTAACATAAGCATAACGCAAGAAAGCAAACTTATGCAGAATCAGCCAAAAAAAACAAAAAAAAACCATCTCTCATTTCACCCCTCCATTCATTCCAAATACTTGTCCAGCTCAGTCTTAAATTTATTAAGGCTATCAACTTCCACAAGCTGTAGCTCCTTATGGAGCTACAGCTGTGAATTTTAAAAAATTAACTATTGAATTTTCAATGGTAAAATAATAAATGAGAACAAGCAGATATATAGCAGAATGTTTATTCATAACCAAGCACATTTTTTTATTATTATTATTCTTTAAGGTGCATTAGCATATATCCATAATGCACCTACTATCTTCAATATGTCTATCCATCTGAATGTAATAACTGCTTCCAGTGAATGGGTTTCCACAAAATTTTATATTTTAGGCTTTTTAAAAATATTTGTCAAGCAACCCAAATTTAATTAAAATCAAACCAATTCAAAGCTATCAGTTTATTATTTTTCTGTCTATCCATTCACATGTAATAACTCTACTTTCAATAGATGTATTTTCATGAAATTTTATATTTCACCCTTTTAGAATTTGTCAAGCCTTCCTGAATTTCACTGAAACCACATTAATTTAAATCTGGCAATTTATTTTTTTTAAACATAAGACAGACTATCCATATACCATATATTGTAGCAGAAGCACTGGATGTGGTTTCTTGGTTGGAGGAATGAATGGACAATGTGGCAGATGCATCGAAATTAAATATTCTCAGTTCACATATAAAAGCCATTGCTTTTTGCTTCTTTTTTTTCCCTGTTATAAATTATGAATCATTATTAGTTGCTGATTGCACCTGAAATGCTGTGTACATTAGATTGGGTAAACTAAATGCTCACGGCATGCTTACTCCTGCTCGGATGACATACACATAACTAACATTAATCCTAGAAGCCTTGAATGCATATATACCATTAAAAAAATACTCCATGAGGACGATTCCAAGTTGGATGAATAACAAAGTTGCGAGATCACTTCAGCAGAAAAAGATGGCATGAAAAAGGCATGTGTATACCATGTATGCATGAAAGATGCTTTATGTGAAAACATCTTTTGAGCATCTAATCATATACTACAGTATATTAGCAAGGATAAAAATCAGTTCAGGTGGGGTCTGGTATGGGTAATGAATTTGAAAAACAAATTAGGGGCTCACATCGGGTTGGGCCAGCCAGGGTTAAGCTGGGAAAGCTTTTATTTTTGCATATTACTACCCGCTACTTACTCTACCAAATCAAGATTAGTGACTGAGTTAGCATCATTAAGAAAGTGACTTCATTTCCATCTCTTAATATGAACCATGTAATGTTTTATTCTCATGCCTGCTACTTACTGTACCGAATCAACGTTAGTGACTGAGTTAGCATAATTAGCACCATTTAGGAAGAGATGTCATTTCTGTAAGAAAATTTTGTTACCAATTGGTTTTGTTTCAGTCCGAAAATGTAGTAGGTGCAGCCAAAGATGTTTTCACATCAAAAAGTACTGAAGCCTATAACAGCTACAAATTGATCTGTAATAGTGCCACAGAAAAGATCAGGCTGGCAAATCAGATCAGACCCACAATTAATAATATTGAAATTTCACATGATTATTTAATGAAAAAAAAACTTTAGAGCCTAAAGGCAAGTAAGGCTCCTGTGGTTGATGGCATATACCCTATAAGGGAGGCAGCAAGTGAGTGCATTGAACCATTAAGGCTAATTATGAGAACATCATTGGACTCAGGAGAGATTCTGTTGGATTGGAAAATTGTCAATGTATTGCCAATACATAAAGGCAGTTCTAAGAGTGTAGTAGGAAATTACCGACCAGTCAGTCTAACTTCAGTAGTGTGGAAAATCACGGAGGCAATAATCAAGGGTGCAATTCAGGATCATTTAGATAGAAATGGAATTCTGAAGATGCACAGCATGATTTTGTAAAGGGAACATCATGTTTAACAAATCTGGTTAGCTATTTTGAGAGTCACTCATGAGCTGGACTTAGGGAATAATTTCGACATTGTTTATTTAGATTTCAGCAAAAAAACATTTGACTCAGTCCCACATGAGCAGTTACTTTATAAGCTGGAACACATTGGAATCACAGGGAAAATACTTAACTGGATAGCAGGATTACTGGAATAAGTTACATGTGTGGTTGGGGCTGACAGTTGGGAAATTCAAAGGTCAGCTGGATAGTTACCTACGGGAGGAGGGAAATTCATAGGTTGTCTATTTCCTTTTATTTTATTAATTATTCATTTTATTTAATTTTATTATTACTTTACTTTTTTTTTTGGCTGGTGCAGCATGAGCCTTAGACTTCCTTGCACTATATGGCCATTACTAATAGTAATACTAATTTTTTTACTATCGAAACCCCATAGGCATTTTTTAAAATTCAAACAACGATAGCTCTGTAACCATTCAGAATCATACATGTTCACAAAAACTTCTCACTTTGATTTCTGGTCTTCACATTACAGCCACACATTAAGAAACACCCAGTATATAGGTAAGAAGTAGAGAAGTAACACTGCTTGACAAAATTAACAGAACACATAGAAAACATGGTGTAACTTGTGCAGCTTACAACAAAATTTAAATTTACAGAATAACGATGAAATAAGAAGACAGTAAGAAACTTCAGACAGGTATAAGGACATTTATAGAATTACCAAAAAGGTCACATTACAGAAATCGATAAAAGATGCTCAAAAATATGGTCACAATACCTAAGTACAGCAAATGATCCCCTCCAATGGCTAAACAGGCCTGACAGCAGTGAACCATGCTCGATATAAGGGTGCTATATGTTTCTGTGACAACAAATCCCATTCTTCCACCAGTGCAAAAGTTAGCTCACCAAGTGACCGAGGAGTTGGCTGTCACCGTACAATGCAATGCCCAAGAGTATCCCATATATGTTCAATCAGATTTAAGTTTGGTGATTGTACTGGCTCAGTCCAATCAAGATATTCAAGATATTCCTCCACCACTTGAGCTCTAGTGCAGTGGCACTGCCGGGCATGAAAAGATATCTGGGCCATCTGCACTCCCAAAAAGTCACACATAGGGTTCAAGGATCTGTCCTTGGTACCTCTGAACAGTTAGTTACAGTATCCCTACCAAAAACATGAAGAGGGATGCAGCCGTTGATCATTATTCCACCACAGAGGAGAATACTGCCTCCACTGTAATTGTGCCTTTCTCTGATGCTGGGGAGATGGTACCGCATTCCTCATTGTCTGCAGATGAAATAAAGTATAGAATCTATTTGTAGGCTAAAATGGGACTCATCAGAGAACAGAACCATACCCCATTTGTCAGGGCTCCAAGTCATGTTCACAGCACCAGTTTCAACAAGCTCTGACTGGTTTGGGGGTTAATGGGACACAAACAACTGGCCTCCTTGCATAGAGTCCACTTCAATTGAGCCTTCTTAACACAGTCCAGTTGAAAATGTTTTCACCTGTGGCCGCAGCAACCGACAAGAGACAGTTGATAACAGGACATCGTAGAGTTCCATCTTGCTGTTAGAGCTAGACAGCTGTCTCTTCTGGGTGACACAGCCCTCGGGCGACTTTAACCAGTTCTTGTAATGGTTCCTACCTCCCAAAACTGTTTCCACAGTGCCGAAACGACACTGCGTGACACATTAAGCCAGAAGTTCCCAACCTTTCTCGGTTTACGGCACCCTTAGTGTCCCAGTAATTTTTTTAGGGCACCCCTAGGCCAAAAGAAATACCTAACACAGTGGTTTTCGACCTTTTAATATATACCTATATAATAATTTTATTCTTTATATAGGAGGTACTAAAAGATCAATTATAGATCACCACAAAATTAAAAAATACGGTACAATGGATATTGTACTGTACCCTTTACATTGTACCCTTTTATAATGAAATAAATATATAAATTTCAAAATAATAATAACTTTAAGTAACTTAAACCCAAATTACACGGCACCCCAAGATGGTTGTTGCAGCACCTTAGTGTGCTGGGCACCCCGGTTGAAAACCACTGCGTTAAGCCAACGTGCCATCTCTGCCTGGCTTCAAGTCATCCAATGGCCCCCATCTCAAAGAATCATTTAAACAATGATGACTTGCAATCCTAAGTACTTTAGATATGGCTATCCCACTAAGCAAGACAAAAAAAAAAAAAAAAAAACAGGAATGATGTGGTTATTATTTATTATTATGAGCCATATGGTGCAAGGAAGCCTGAGGCTTATGCTGCACCAGCCAAAAAAAAAAAAAAAAATCCCCCGAGTTAGCCTGAGAGAGAGAGTGTGTCAAAAGTAGAAGGGAATCACCAAGAAAGAGAAGAATGATGATATCCAAGCTCAGGACCCTGGGTGTGCCAAGCCGTTGCAACCCTTGTTTTATAGGCATGAATAACTTGCATAACAGGATGCCTATTATATCAAATATTTGCATTCAGCAACGCTATAAACAACAAAAAGTTCATGAAAAACTGTTAATTTTGTATCATATCTATATGTGTGCAGATTGTTTTGCAACTCTACAGGGACATGCTACCATCTACTAACTGCATTTAGAATAATAGTAACAATTCTTATATTTACAATAGTTTCAAAAATCAGCACAAGAGGCTAAAACTTTTCAACAAGATCCAAGACATTATTGGTTTAAACAAGCTGAAATTGAATCAAATAATACATATATAAATAAAGATGTCACTACGTAAAAAAGTTAAAAAGGCAAGCTTTTAATTTTTATGGTTTTTAATTTTTTTTCCCCTTTTTAATATATTGATTATTTCACAATCTCACTCGATTGTTCAGCTATAAAACCAAAATTGTAAAAAAAATTATATTTAAGAACATCTATGTACACATTTTTCCAAACTTCCATATTCCTTGAAAACAGCACCACCCCCTCCAGGTGGCTTATGTATATCTGAAAACTCACTAGAGAAAAGGTTAAACCAGTTCACACCATAAAATAATAGGGCCAATAGTTTAACAATGTACTAAAATCATCATACCACACCTCTGCCAATTCTTGCAAGTTAAATACCGCAGCAATGAATTAGCAATTCAACTGAGACATAACCTGCAAAACAGTAGCCAAGCCAGATTTCACAGTCACCACAGCAACCATATTTTCTGAGCCCTAATGACAGGTATGGTAAGGCCCAACATTTCTTACACTACAAGAGTGCAACTTTAAAACAGGTGCAGGTCAACTATTTTAAAGTGGTTGGCCTGCAAAAGCCCAACCACTTATTGCTAGAAAGTGCTTATTTCAACATTAACAAGGTTTACAGTACATAAGTAAAGTTTTTTATGACTATTTTATAGCATGTATAACTGTTTTCCTTTCAAACAGCATATTTTTATTTTATATTTTTGCACTATTTAATCAATTCTGACATATAAGAGTATAAGTGAAGTTACTTAGTCTTTTAACATGCCTAATAAAACTTCTCATGGTAATGCTAAGAACATTTACATTTTTTAAAACATGTCATGTTTTAAAAAAAAATTTATGAATCAAACTAATCTGAGACCAAATATCAATTTCTATGAATTATGAAAATCTTAAACTGACCAGATATCTGTCCTTATAACTATTTATTTTTCTAAGCCTGATAAAATTCTCACTTCTTTAATTCAGTGCCCTCCTGTAAATATCCAGACATGTCTACTTTGACAGTTGTACAAGGTGTGGCTATTAAATAATGAGACTTTGCAATAAAATAAATAGAATTAAATATCTTACAAGTTATCCCTTTAAAAATAATGTCCTTGGGCTTGTAAACACACTGTTACACTGTTTCATGTTTCTTCCAAGAACAGAAACATTTCTGGAAGTAACCTGTAAGCCCTTTTAATACTTCAGTCATTTTTTCTGAATATCTTCAATGGACTGAAAATGGGTTCCCTTAAGTATACGTAACAATTTAGAGAAGAGAAAAAAAAGTCACAAAGGGCAAGGTCTGGAGTATGTTAACACACAAGGATGCTTTTTGGACAGAAAATAGTGAACAGAGAACAAGTTGTGTGCTGGAGTACTGATGGGGCAGCCAATCATCTTTCCACAATTCAGGTCTCTTTCTTCAAACTTTTTCATCCATCCTTGTCAGATCTGTAGTATGTTTGATTGACAGTCTGCTTTGCTGGGACATACTCAGCCATAATAATTCCTTCAATATCAAAGAAAACAAGAAGCACAGTTTTTGCTTTTGACATTCTTGCTTTTTTTTTGGTCTGGGGGATTGTTTTGTCTTCCCTTGCATTGACTGTCTTTTAGTTCCTCAATTGTACTGGAACAGCCAGCTTTCATGACAAGTAATAACAGTACTCAAATTCTAGATCTTCAATTTTTTTTTTTTTTTTTTTCTTCCCAAAACAAAATTCTAGGATCTTCACAAACTTGGAGTCTTCTCATTCTTTGTCCTTCATTCAACATTTTTGGCACCATCTTGGCATACACTTCTCATGCCTAAATTTTCAGTTAAAATTGGTCTAATTGTTTCTTTGTCCATTTTGAGTTATGATGCAACCATTCTAATGCTTAAATGATGATCACTTCTAATCAGTGTCCTTACTCAGTCCACATTTTCATCAGTTTTCACAAATACTGGATGGCCCTGGTTGTTCATCTTCTTCCTCTCTCTCTCTCTCTCTCTCTTCCCCCCCCCCCTAAAATCTTTTATGCCATTCTTCAAACACGTGAGTTCTTGACAACTCAACTTTCAGTTGGTGTTTTCTTTAATATTGTTAATAATTTGAGGTTGATTTGTTTGAATATTTTGTCTTATTTTAGCATTAGCAAAGGCACATGATGAAAAGAAAGCAAGCTTATATAGCATTAACCAAAAAAACATAAATAAAAAAACCCTTCTCATTTCACCCATCCACTTGCTCCAAATGTTTGTCTAGTTCTGCCTTGAATCTATTTAAGCTATCAACTTCTACAACAGATGGAAGTTTGTTCCAGCAATCAACCATCCGCTGGCTAAAGGCAAACGAACATCCACACATCTATCCCACAACTGTCTTTCCCCAATTTGAATTTATGTCCTCTCGGGCGATTATTCTGAGAAAGAGGAAGAATCCCAGCAGCATTGAGAATGATCAAACCATTCAAGGCATTTTTCAAACCATTTTTCCAACAAATTGCAAAAAATACCAGATAATAAAAGCCTGTCTCACTGCAAAGCAAATGAGCATGTTAGAACATAACTTGAGAGATAACAAGGGAATGATTCATGGACAACTACTGTGCCTTTGTTTCACAGGTGCCACTTGGTATGCTATGGCTGTGAATGCATTCTTGTTATTTAAGAGCTACACTTTATATTGTAACCTCTATCTATCATATATTAATTTTACTGTATTTTAATTTCTAATTTTATTTAATGCAGTTTTTTTAGCATGCATTTTTTTAAATAGTTAACACATTCCAATATTTTATTGTTCTTAGTTGTACTGAACAGCCAACTTTCCTCAAGTAATAACAGCACTCAGAAAGCAATCTTCAATTTTTTTTCAAAACAGAACTCTAGGATCTTCACAAACTTGGAGTCTTCTCATTCTTCCATCTTCATTCGACTTTTTTTTTTCTTTTTTTTTTTAGCATTAGTAGAGGCATATGATGCAAGAAAGCAAGCTTATGCAGCATCGGCCAAAAAAAAAAAAAAAAAAAAAAAAAAAAAAACGCTCCCATTTCACCCCTCCATTCGTTCCAAATGCCTGTCCAGCTTAGCCTTAACACCATGTTGGCGCACACTTTTCTCATGCCTAAATTTTCAGTTAAAATTGTCTAACTGTTTTTCTTTGTCCATACTGAGTTCTGATGCAACTATTCTAATGCTTAAATGATGATCACTTCTAATCAGTGTCCTTAACCAGTCCACATTTTCATCAGTTTTCAAGGATACTGGATGGCCTGATTGTTCATCATCTCTCCCTCCCTCCCCTGAAAATCTTTATCCCTCCAATATTTTATTGCTAATCCGTGGCCAAAGTACCATGACAGGCTATTGTAACATGCAGTGCACACATTATATTTCCTTATATATTACGATAAAGATATGCACTTTCTCTAAGAAGAAATTCCACTAATAACAGCCAATTCTGGTAACAGCAACTTAAGTCAACAGGGCCAACTACAGAAAAAGATCCACAAGATTCATTTCATATGCATGACTGTATAAGACATGAAGTTACATATAGGCCATAGAAAGAAGTGAAAAATGTCATACCACATAGTTAAGATTATTATATGCCACTAATCAAACTACTAATCTTCTATGATCTTAATCAGAACAAAGTGACACCAATTATAACAGGCATTAGTTTTCCAAGTATAATTAGCTATTTTTTGGAAAAAAATACCTGATGCTAAGCTAAAAAATTATGCAAAATAAAATACTTTTAACATGAGAGAAAAGAAAGCAATGAATTCCCAAAAATATGGCTTAACAAAATTTACCACATCTCTTAAAAATAAGTTGCAACATAAACAAAACTGTAAAAATAACACTGACCAATAAGTTGTTTTACTTCAAAGCATACAAATAAGGAAATCAAATACACAGGAATTACCATCTATCCACTTAAAACACTGCTGTGTTGAAATAGGGTTAAACTTCAGTAAGAGACTTACTGAAGTTTAACCCTATTCTTACCCACAGATCTTTGCAATGGCAAATGGTGGCCAGAATGTCACTCCACACCCTGCTTCACACTGATTGGCTGCTAATTCTTAATGTTTAGTATGCATTTTTTTCGCTTTAATCTGTTCCAAATTTAATGGCATAATCTGATGTGACCTTTTTTTTCACTAGTGGAAATGACAACTCCTACTACAAACAAAGGTTAGGTTTACTGGTCTTTCTATCGTATTCCTGCTGGCTCTACTCGCTTGCAGAACAGAATTCACCCTAACTCAAAATTGTGGTGATTAGCAGCCATTCAGCACAAAGCAGTGGGCAGAGCTACATCTGGACAATTTTCTGTCACAAAGATCCACGAGTAAGAGTCTCTTACCGAAGTTTAACCAAATAGAAAGAAACGTATTTTCATAGCAGAGTAGATGTTCCAGCACTCAAAATTTAACTTAAAAATAAATTTATATATATACAGGGTGGCCATAATTAAAGTATTCCTATTCAGAGTTATCTGTAGCTCTAAGTAATAAGCGGAATGCCACCAAAATTAGTAAGTAAACTAATCAAGGCATGGGGAGAAGGATCCCGTGAAAAAAAAATAGTTCCAAAATCTGCCGATATGAGAATAATATGGCACCGTACAAGAGGAAAGATAGGACAAAGTACCAACAAATAAATAACTATGACAAACATTAATGAAATTACAAATTTTTATTTGTGCTCTTTGCAAAAAAAAAAGTAAAAAACCAGAAACTGAATTGCAGTAAAATTTTAAATCCAAACTAAAAAATAAGACACCTAAAAGAGCAGAAAATTTGTATAAATCTGAGTTAATTTAATTTTCACAGCAGTAGAGAGCTATAAAGGCACAACGCGAATATCGCAAGCATATTCTGTAAGTTTACTGTTAACAATGCGTCTCTCTCTCTGCCCGATTGCGCTTTAATTTCGAAGTTCTTCTACATTAAGGATGCAATGCAGCAGCCACTCTGCGTGAATTTAGACGCTGTAAGAACTTGTCAAGGTCCTTTATCAGCTGCAGCAGTTAGGATGATTAACAAATTTGAGGAAACTGGGTCCTTTGTTGTTAAGCCTAGAAGAGGAAGGAAGCCTGTTTCACCTCAGTTAGCAGAGGAAGTCGCAACGGCTATCGTCGACCGATCCATGGATACAGCTGCTGGAACTAGTAGCATTGCACGGGGAGTAGCACGGCAACTGGATGTCCCATATTCCGCTGTGCGGAAAATTATTCAGAAACTAATCCACTATTATCCATACAAGATCAGTCGCCAGCAGCAGCTACAAAGAGATGATCTTGAACAATGAATGGCATTTGCTCTAACATTTTTGGCAGGATGGAAGTGGACAATGCCTGGCCATGGAACATTCTTTGGGGAGATGAGGCCCATTTTTATCTCGATGGGACTGCCAACACTCAAAACTTCAGAATATGGGCTTCAGCAAATCCCATTGCACTCGCCGAAAATCACCGTCTGGTGTGGTGTGACTTCAAATTTCATCCTAGGGCCATACTTTTTCGAGGAATTGCACCCAGCAGGAGCAGCCACCTGTTCCGTTACAGCACAAAGATATCATCACATGCTGAGCAGTTTCATTATTCCTCAACTGCAGCAAAGAGGATGCCTGGATGAGACAATTTTTATGCAAGATGGGGCTCCTCTTCATAGCGCACAACCAGTACAGCAGCTTCTCTGCACCACTTTACTGCAGAAAGAGTCATTAGTCATTTGTTTCCCATTGCACGGCCACCACACTCACCTGACCATGTGATTTTTGGCTGTGGGGTTACCTCAAGGCCACTGTCTATCGAGGAAGTGTCCCTAATCTGGCTGTCTTAAAGGACAACGTAATGCAACATGTGCAGATCATTACTCCAGAGATGTTGCATTCCACAGCAAAGCACACTATGCATTGAATGCAATTTCTGGTCCAGAACAATGGTAATCACGTCGAAAACAAACTCCACCATCAACAACATCATCAACCATTGGGAGTAAACTGTGAGTGAGTTTGGAGCTGTGAAACCATTTCCTCTTGCAGTTTAGTTCACTTTCTTTCTGTTTTTTTGCAAAGGGCACAAATAAATTTGTAATTTCATTAAGGTTTGTCTTAGTTATTTATTTGTTGGTACTTTGTCATGTCTTTCCTCTTTTACAGCACCATATTATCCCCTGTCGGCAGATTTCTGAACTTTTTTTTTTTTTTTTCACGGGATCCTTCTCCCCATGCCTTGAATAGTTTACTTACTAATTTTGGTGGCATCCTGCTTATTACTTAAAGCTACAGAGAACTCTGAGTAGGGATACTTTATGGCCATCCTGTACATAATCACCGTATTTCATCCAGAGTGCACACACTGGATGAAATACCACTGTTTCTCTTGTAAACTCATTGCCTGGTATTGTTAGAGTACAGAACACAATACAACTTTACAATCATCAACACTATGGTTTTCATGCCTTTCTGAGAGAATATGGCAAAGAGATCTGCAAAATGTGGATATCTGGAGTAGCCCCCCCCACTCCAGAAATCCATATATTGCAATTCTCTTTGCAGTGTTCTTTTAGAAAGCAGCTGGTAAGGAAGTGCTTGGCTAACTGTTTACAGCAGTTCTTGTCTTGTTTGAAATTTTTTTTTTTTTGTTTACTAGACAAGACATTCATCACTAACCACGATCACTTAACAGAGCTTGACCATACTTCTGCTGCTGATTTCGGCCCACATCATTCATTAAAAAAACTCTTACTACTGTTCTTTCTGAAACACCAGCTAATTCAATTATTTCTGGGATGTCCTTTAAACCTGCAAAATGCATCACTCCAATTTTTGTGCACAAAATCTGGCCCCCACATGCTTCTTCAGTCACAGCTGGTATATCTGTAAATAAAGGAGTTAACCTTGTACTCTAATTTCAATGCTATAAGCATACAAGCATAGAGGGAGGATACATTGCCCTAAATATCAAATGTATAATTTTTTTTTTGTTTGGTATCCTTATGTATTAACTAAAATTCACCAATGATAAATCACCAACAATGAAAAGAGCTGAAGTTCCATACTGAATGAAGGATCGTTGGCTTGAACATCAGCAGGGAATCTAATTATATTAGAGGATGCAAGTGAAGATTGTCTTTTATTTGAATTTTATTTTTAAACAAATTTCATTAAACGTTCACAACATTCATTTAAAGGATATCTCCACTCCAATAACCCCGGGAACATATCCCTCGAAAATACTGAGAGTAGGTTCCAATTCTCTATCCATTCACTGGATAGAGCAGTTTCTCTGTTCCAGTCACATTTTATGTGGCAATAGGGAATGTTAAAGCTTCTTTACTATGTTCAATGGCATTACAAGATTTGCAAATCAGTCACTTTTTTCATAGTGGCAAACACTTATAAAACAAACTTGTCCTATTTGCATTTAGCTGTTAGGACCTCAACCTTTTAAAGAATAAGATAAATTTTTGTGCCATTTAATAAATACCTACACCTCATTATTAACCTTTGAACTTTCTCCACAAATGTTTCAAAAAAAAAAAAAAAATTAGTTTTCTTGGAAATTTACTAGCCACTCACTACAGCATTAAATCCTTCATAAATTAAGAACTTGAGCAAATTATTCAGCCTCTTCATAAATAAATGTCCTGCTTGAACAAAAGTTTTCATCAGCAATGAAAAGACATTTCAACACCCACTGGTCTATCTGGATAAGTTGCACTTCTTGTAAGAACAAATGTGAAGTGTACAAGAAAAAGGCTTTAAAGATTAGTAAAATTCCATTTTGGGAAATCTGGTGATAATGGGTGGAGAGATGCATTACCCCTACCACTGTACACAGTCTTCCTTTAACTGCAGTGATTCTTGAGAATAAAGCTAACAGTCATTTATTCTTTCCACTAAATAGAACAGCTTCTTGCACAGAATCTATGATTCAGCTTTGTTATGCCTTTTTATGGTGTTTAATTTAAAATTCTTTTAAATAATTAGGAATAATTTTTCATTCCATCATTTAATTTCTTGGCTTCATATGATATGGGTTTTTTTTTTTTTTTTTTTTTCACTCAGCTATCTTGCTATTCATCCTGCAAATGCAACCTTCAAAAAAATACAGCCTATATAATGGGACAAATTAAAGTACCACAGGTACAAGGAAACTGCCTTTATCCGTCCATCATCTATCGCCTCTTCAGAATGGGTAGGTGGATATATCAGTTGTAAAAGGAAACAGATGCTTCTACCCCCAAACTAAATGACTTCTATTATAAGCAAACTAAACAATTAACTTTTCATAATCCACAGAAAATCACAACAAAAACAAAAATATCATTTAGAGAAAACTGATATGTAGGGAGGATAAGATTTCACTTCTAAATTCAGAAAAAATAAATAAAATAAAGAAAACCAATGCATGTCACATGCTGCACAAGTGATAGAGTTCCTTGGTAGCCTGCTGAATATTACTGGAAACAGCAGTATTTAGCAATAAGAAAATTTTAATGGCTAAAAGAAATCTATCATATACATCACACACAAGAAAGTTTAACTTAGGTTTCAGTGATGCTGCAGATCTTTCTCCACTCTGATTTGGATCGGCGTTAAAGTTTCTCTTAAATTATATACACTGAAAAGTTATTTTTGCTATTAATACTTGCTTAAATGATGCAATTTAGAAACCATATAAGGGGGAGGAACCCCATTTCTAAAAATATATTAATATGCATAAACTACCTTTAAATTGGCAGTTTTAGACACAAGCTGCATAAATTATAACAAACATCTAAAATATCAACAATTAAGCTTGCACGGTAAGTGCGAGCTTTTTACCCTCCCTCCTCTCCGAAATAAAATGCCATTTTCTTTGCTAAATGTTTTTTTTTTTTTTTTTTTTTTAATTTAGAGCATTTATTACAAAAATGTAAGCATAACACTTTTCACGAAAACATTAAGAATACAATAAAATATTTGATAATTTTAAACTACGAGTTAGGGTTCCTTTTTTTTTTTTTTTTTTTTTCTCCCCCTCTCAGAGATGGATGACAAGCGGATTGACAACATATGACTGCGAGAGGTTACACCCTTCTTTATTTTATTCAGGTTTACCCTGACTGTATGGAACAGACCGGTAATTAACGAAATCTAAAATTAGGTACTTGGGAAATAAAAATTCGCATTAAAGTTTAAAGTTTCAATAAATTCACAATATTTCTATTTCCATTTAAGCCTAAATAGGCTTAGGACATATCAAAAGGAACCTCCAAATATAATTCTAGCGGCCTAAAATAATGATGACTCCTAAAATCCCACTATACCTTCAGGCCTGTGCCCAAAACCACGGCATCGTATTCTTCATCCATAGTTTATAAAATAATGAAATAAACTAAATAATAGCAAGCAAATTTTACTTAATTCTTATATACAGTACTAATAATGCGGCTACACAAAAATCCACGAAGCCAATCAACCACACCGCCCGCGGCAGGATGACTGCTAGTGCCACAGCACACCATCACTAAGGTCCTTCAATAATGAAACTCCTTGATATTATTGCTCCTTAACAAATAGTCCCATATGTTTATTAAAAATATAATTGAATTTTTTGGGGTAAGATAAGCTATTGGTAATGAAACCGTATGCGAGCAATAAGCTTGTTTTACAATTGATTTGAATTAACTTATGTTGAGTATATAAAAAAATTATATAATTCAATTAAAGTTGCAACTGGTAATTCCTCCTAGGCGGCAGTACTATCGTGAGAAACCACTGTCACGGTAGAAGAAACTAAAGTACGATGAATTTAATAAATTTTTATTTTCGCATTAATTAAAAATGACTATTGGTTAAAGTCTAGAAGAAAATATTTAAAAAAAAATGAAAACGTCTGTGCTTTTCCTTTATAAATATATTTGCTATTAATGTAGAAATAGCTTTTTTACATGAAACTCTAATTTAAAGTATATTTAAATGAAAAAAGAAAAGAAAATCATAATTATGGGTGTAAATGCTCGAATTGGTTCATATCCCTGTTAAACATTATATCGATTTACGTGACGCCAAAACGACTGTTTCCTGCAGTCTATGTTAGAACTGGATCTTTGCATGAATGTCTCGTCAGTATTTACCATAGACTACTACAGTACACGCTGCGGTACAAAATCAAGATGGCGGTAACAGTAGGAGTTACCTCAAAGGCTCGTCTGGGCTAAGGAATGACAATACGATTTCGACGTTTACAATTATAAAAGAATGCACTGTTCCGGATCTGCCAAAGAAAACAAAATGCTAATATATGAATTACTTTTCTTTAATGAAATTAAATGAAAAAAAAATTATTTCAATTAACAGTCACTAATAGGCTTTTACTGTCACCATACATTATAAACTTCGATTACCGCTTACATTATAAACTTAGAATTAATTAAGGCAAAATGAAATAATATGAATCTGAGCTAACTAGACACCTTTAATTTCTAAATCTTTATTTAGGGTATACATATTCAGAACTTACGTTAATTCCAACAAAATAACAGAAATTTATTCATAAAAAGATAGCTCGTATTTTCTTAAGATACAATATTATAGCCCATAATTTAAAATATATTTTGGTGAAATTAATTTCCATTAATTTCAGCAAATACAGTATATAGTGGAAATATCCAGACAGTGAAACTTTACGTTTACCTATTGGTAACGTCGTTAACTGAAATGAAATTTTTCCCTTTCTATAAAAAACAGTACTTCGTATATTAACATTTTATTTTCTTTAGCAGATGTAGAAATGACCATTCTTTTTTAATCGTAAATTGTAACTGTCGAAATCGTATTGCCTAAATATTCCTCGGCCCAGAAGATCCTTTAAAGAAACACTATTGCCACCATTTTTATCTCGTGACGTGGCCTGCACTATATTTATTCGTAATAAAGTAAGGACAGAACGATGCATATATGCAATTTCTGCTGTGAACCTGCAGAGCCCTCTAAGCATTAATAAAAAAATGGAAAAAAATGCATTCTTCATTAATGCAATTAATTAATGTGCAATAAGAAATAACATGAAAAGTTGTAAAATAATAGTTTACTAGTAATAGTACATATTGCGAGACAATACGTTAAAAACGACCTCACAGAAGAATGCTACGGACCGAAATAAATATCCTCAGTCTATTAGCATTAGCATAGTTGAGGAATATGATGCAAGAAAGCAAGCCTATAAAAAAAAAACCACCTCATTTCACCCAACGGATTACTCCGAATGTTTATCTAGTTCAGCCTTCAAATTATCTAATCTAGCAACTTCCACAACAACAGATGAAAGTCTGTTACAGCGATCAACTACCCGCCGGGTAAAGGCAAACTTCTGCACATCTATTCTACAACTGTCTTTCCTCAATTTGAATCTATGCCCCCTCAGGTTCTTAATCTCAGCAAGTGGAAGTATCTCATCAGCGTTGAGCTGGCTCAAACCATTCAAGCCTTTATACACCTCAATCAGATTAACCCCGCAAGTGTCCAGGTGCTGCAATTTGCAAACTTAAGCCTTTCTTGGTAATTAATTTTAATTATTATTTTAGGGTTGCCCGTAATTAAATACATTAACCCGTATTTGTGTCTGTAAATTGCGTATGTTCTATGGTTGATTTGCCTGTTTTGCTGGACGAAAAAACCCCAGTTACTGGGGGAGAAAAACCTTGCTATCTACGCCTGAGACCAACTAACTCAGCGACGGAGTGAAAAAAGCCCATTAAAGTTCCTCGCGTCATCGACGGGATTCGAACCCAGGCCTTTTCCACCCGGTGTGGGGAGGACGGTGACGATACCACTGTGCTACCCGCGCAGACTGCCTTTCTTGGTAAAAGCACCCCTTTGATCCCCTCACCAATCTTTTTGCCCTTTCCTGTACATGCTCAAGCAACTCTACATCCTTCCTAAAATAAGGCCGCCAGATCTGTATGCAATACTCAAGGTGTGGCTTGACCATTGCATAATAAAAGGGAATAATCACCTCCTTGTCTCTGCTAGAAAAATTCCTATATATCATTGCCAAAACTCCATGACCTGCTCTGTCAACCTGTCTGCACTGTCAGAGATATCTGACTGTACAGTTGCCCCCAGGTCTCTTTCATTCTCCACTACCCTGAGTGTAAGACCACCCAGTTAGTATGTTACTCTGGAGTTACTGCTACCCATATGCAGTACTTTCATTTGTCAATGTTAAACTTCAGTTGCCACTTCTCAGCCCATCTACCTAACTTTTCTAGATCCTGTTGAAGTAGCATACTGTTATTAACAACTCTGCAAACTTGGAAATTAAGCATGATATACCTTCATCGATAAATACATAAAACAACAATGGGCCCAGCTCTGAAACCTGGGAGACTCAACTAATAAGATTAGTCCATGTAGAGCAGTGTTCATTTATTATCACTCTCTGCCGTCTCCTTCTCAACCACTCCTTTATCCATTGCAGCAACTCGCCCTTAATGCTATACCACTCCAATTGTACAGAACTCTTCCATGTGCAACAGTATCAAAATATTTCCTGAAATCCAAGTATATGATATCAAAATTATTTTTTGCATCCAGTTCCTTTGTGACCACATCGTAGTATCCAATCAAATTAGACAGACAAGACTTCCCCTTAACAAACCCATGCTGTGTCTGAACTATTACTGCTGCCTTGTCTAGGTGATCCTGTATCAGCTCTTTAACCAGTGGCTCCATTATTTTCCCGCAACAGAAGTTAAACTAACAGGTCTATAATTATTTGTGTCACCCTTTGAATGCCCTTTGTGAATTGAGGAGATATTTGCACACCTCCAGCCAATGGGAACCTCACCTGAATCTAAGGATTCTTTCATAATTATGGCTAAGGGTTTGATAACTTCCCTCGCTGCCTTCTTCAATATAAGTGGATAGATTCCACTCCCCCCCAAGTGCCTTTTTTAAATTTAACTTCGACAATTTCTCCTCCACTTTGCTCTCTGTTATTACAAAATCACTTAGGTCCCTGCTATAAGAAGCACCAAGGCTGCATACACCTTCATCCTAATCAAAAACCACTTCACTATTATTGAGGGTCATATCATACACCTTCATATACCTTCATACACTATCTTCATATACTATCATACCTTCATATACTATCATACACCTTCATCCTAATCAAAAACCACTTCACTGTTATTGAGGGTCAAGTAATTTTAACTGATACAGCAGATCGGTTTTGGAAGAAAGCAATTGCAAAAATACTCAAAGCATCTAATCACCTAGCAACTGCATGCAATGCATTGCATATGGAATATCTACTTTTCACAACACCTTCTGACAATAGTAGAACGTGTGCATTTCGTGTGACACCATCCGCTACATCAAAGCTATTTCTTCAATAATAGTTTCTCAATTGGGTGGCATCTACCGCTCACAGTTGCAAAGTATTTTTTTTTTTTTTTTTTGTCAAATTTCTTCATTGTTTGCAGAAATTCATTTTGAGTAAAAAGTCCTCGGTTTAAGTATTTTCAACACCGGTACTCCCGAAGTGCAGTCAATGTGTTATTATAGCTTACATAAGAGATCTTAAAAAATAAAGTACTTCATTTGCAGTACAGTATTAAGGTTTTTCTTGAAATTGCAGTTTCATCTGGTTTTACAGCACCTAACACTTGTGTCACTAAACGTGTTATTAAATTGGCATTGCACACAACTGCATGCAATGCTAAGCAAACTCTAATTTCATCGAGAGAGAGAGAGAGAGAGAGAGAGAGAGAGAGAGAGAGAGAGAGAGAGAGAGAGAGAGAGAGAAGAATGACGATATCCAGCTCATGACCTTGGGTGTGTCAAGCCCATACTCACCAGATGTGAGCCAGTCAGATATGAAGCACTGTGAGCAGTACAGAGACTATCAGGACAGCTCATGGGGTTTTATCAATGACGTACAGCAATTTTTTTTGCAGGGATAAGGAGGTGGTTATACCTTTGTATAAGGAAGTGGTCAGGCCACACTACGAGTACTGCATACAGTCTGGAGGCCTCACTTTTAGACGGTACAGCTTCAAGAACGAGTACAGAGAAGGGCAACGAGATTGGTGAGGGGGAACAAAGGGCTACTCTTATCAAGAAATGCTTAAGTTCTGCACATTTTCAGAGTCTGGAAACTAGCCACTTGTGGGGTGATGTGATTTGAATAGTTTGAGCAAGCTCAACGTTGAAGGAATTCTTCCTCTTTCTCACACTACGCACATGAGTGTGCAAAAATTCAAATTGAGGAAGTACTGTTTCCTAATAGTTGAGCAGAAGTTTGCTTTTAGCCAGCGAGTGGTGGATTGCTGAAACAAACTTCCATCTGGTGTTGTGGAAGTTGATAGTTTAAACAAACTCAAGGAAGAACTAGACAAATTATTGCAGGCAATGGATAGGTGAAAAGGGCAGTGGTTTTTCTTTTTATTTGGCTGGTGCTTTATAAGCTTGCTTTCTTGCATAATATGCCACTACTAATACTGTTTCAATATAATTTTGTTTTTTGTTTCCTGTTTTGTTGTGTGATGTTGCTTATATAATATTAACTCAAACGTATGTGCAAAATAATCTATAATTCTTTCTTATAATCCAAAATAAGAAGAAAAAAAAGTCATATACATATGTGCACGATTGGACGAGTCAAAGACTTATGGTTGTTTGAATTTTAAACAAGTTCTTTAATGTACGCAGTACGTTACATTTCAGGCGCGTTAGCCAATCCTATTAATTCATGATTTATAAAAAAATAATAATAATAGCAGAGAGTAAACGCAATTACTTATGCGTGAACCGAGAAGATTCTTTTCTGCACATCAGCCATATTGCTCATTCATCCAATGAACAAACAGCACTACATGGATAGCCTACGTGATATGTAGGCGATAAAAAGAAAAGATATAATAAAGTGACGGATTTCTATTAATTCCATTTTAGTGAAATATCTGAAGGTTCGACAAATCTTTCTCTAAGATCGAAATATAAAATTTGATGAAGATGAACCGGGAGTCGAGTTATTATATGCACAAGGGAGGAAAAATAATCTTATTTGCGGGATTTGTATTATCCGATATTAATAAAATGTGGAACCATCCGACAAATCTTTCTAAAAGAGCGTGCTATAAAATGTTATGAAAATCCAAGAAGTCAAATTATTACATGCGGAGGAAAAGCGGACGGACGGTCAGACAGATAAATGGTGTAAACAATACGCGCTTTACGTTTATCGGCTAACCCACCGAAAAATGGCTACAGTGTTTTGAATGGTAAAAATGACAAAAATAATAAAAAATAAATTTAAAAGCACACATGCCAACTACGAATAATCACTTTACTAGGTGTCCATCCCCGAATTTACTTTTTCATTATTATTACCGTTCAAGCATATCTTAAAAAAATTGACGCAGGAATAATGCCATCACTATTCAGAAATGGATACATTGAAAAGAATTTTTTCTAATTTTAAATTTTTCGCACAAATGAATGAACGGACATATATCTGAAAAACCCTGTGTACACACATTGCCCTACTAATTGTTAGTATCACCATTGGCAAAATATGCAAGAAATCAAACTTATGCAGCATCAGCCAGAAAAAGAACGACACCAGCATTTCGCTTGTTTATATTTACCGATAAATTGTTTGGTTCTTCATTGAATTCATTTTAGCTATCAACTACCACAACAGATAGAAGTTTGTCGCAGCAATCAACCACCCTCTGGCTAAAGGCATACTTCCACCCATGAATTCTGCAACCGTCCTTCCTCAATTTGAATTTGTGTCCCCCCCCCTCACGTTTATAGCCTGGTAAGAGTAAGAATCCCATCAGCATTGAGTTTGCCAAGCCATTCAAAGTCTTAAACACGTCAATCAGAGCACTTCAAACATGCCAAGTCTCCAGATGCAGCAATTTGCAGATCTAGAGATTATCTTAGTAAGACCAGTCCTTTGTTCTTCCTCACCAACCTCATTGTCCTTCTCTTTCCCGTACCAGCAGTTCTATATCTTTTCTAAACTTAGGCCACCAGACCTGTATGCAGAACTCAAGATGTGGTCTCACCATTGCCTTATACAAAGGGACAATCACCTCCTTATCCCTCCTAGCACCGTTCCTGTATATCATTGACAAAACCAGATCAGCTATCCTGACAGCTTGTCTGCATTGATAAGAGAACTTGATATCCGGTTGCACAGTCACGCCCACTTCTTTCTCCTTTTCCCCTAGCCTGATTGTAGTTCCACTCTATCCATACATTACTCTGGGTTACTACTACCCATATGAATTTCTTTGCATTCGTCAATGTTAAACGTCAATTTTCATTTCTAGCCCAACTGTCTAACTTCGAGAGGCAACCAGAGGGAGTAATACTCTTGATCTGATTAACAGCAGTGATTATTCGTGCATTAACAATTTGCCGATAACAGATGGCAGTGATCACAGTGTACTGACATGAGATTTACTTAAAGATGACATTACCATCAGCAGTAAAGAGAAGGGTTTTTGTTTTCGTAAAGGTAACTACAGTGGTCTCAACTGACATTGTTCTAAATCGGAAGCGTTCAAGGAATTAATCTTGGAAGCTACTAGACTTTTCATACCAAATAAGAAATACTATTCAAGGTTTAGGCCTAAATGGATGTCAGTTGAACTAATCAGACTGGTGGAAGAGAAGAAAACTGCACAGAATGCATATAAATTATCAGGAGACACAGAAGCCTACGGCAGACATAAGCTAGTCTGCAATGAAGTCACAAAGGAGGTTAGGCAAGCGAAGGGAGATTACGATAAATTTTTGGCATAGGATACAAACAAAACAGAAAAGACTTCTTTACTTACATGAAATCAGAAGGAAGAGAATGAATAAGATTGGTCCACTTGATATCGATGATTCGACTGTTTATGATCCTCCTCAGATAGCTGAAAAACTGAACGAATATTTTGCATCCACATTCAGACATGAGGAACTCTGTAGGGAAGTGTAGGACAGAAACTTATTAAACTCTAACAAGGAGTTAACTGATGTTAGAATAACTGAGAGGGAAGTGAAGAAGAAATTTTTGAAGTTAAACGTGAGAATGGCACCTGGGGGTGGACGAGATCTATCCAGTTATATTAAAGGGGCGGAAAAAGGAAGTAAGTAAACCCTTAGCCATAATTATGAGAGCTTCCTTAGACTCAAGGGAGGTTACATGGACTGGAGGAGTGCAAATGTATCACCAATTCACAAAGGGGTTCAAAAGGCGACACAAGTAACTATAGACCTGTTAGTTTAACTTGTGTTCCGGGGAAAATAATGGAATTACTAGTTAAAGACGCATTGCAGCATCATCTAGACAAGACTGCAATAGTTAAGACACAGCATGGGTTTGTTAAAGGGGGGTCTTGTCTGACCAATTTGATCGGATACTATGATGTGGTCAGAAAGGAACTGGATGCAAAAAATAATTTTGATATCATATACTTGGATTTCAGAAAACGTTTGATACTGTTGCAAATGGAAGACTACTGTACAAAATGGAGCAGTATAGTATTAAGCGCAAGTTCCTAAATTGGATAAAGGGATTGTTGAGTGGGAGAAGACAGAGAATGGTAATCAATGGACATTGCTTTTTGTGGACAAAGTTAATAGTGGAGTTCCTCAGGATTCGGTGTTGGCCCATTGTTGTTTTGTATATTTATCAATGATATTGATGAAGGTATATCAGGCTTAATGTCTAAGTTTGCATCTGATATAAAGGTTGGCAGGGTTGCTAATGACAGTATGCTACTGCAACAGGATCTAGAAAAGTTGGGCAGATGAGCTGAGAAGTGATGGTAGAGAACGGTTTTGGTTTGGTTTTTTTTTTTTTAGGAGCATTAGCAACTAAGGCCATATTGCTCCGGGATATGCGGTGGTCATTTCCTGACCTTTCCGCATCCTCCGTATTTGGTGGTGACGGGCTCGAACCCCGGTCTAATCAAGAAGCGTGTGCTACGCACTGCTGCTCCTTCCCACCTGGCTACGGAGGCGCCGATGGTAGAGAACAAAAAAGAAAAAAAAGACTTGGGGGTATTGTGCAGACAGATTTAAGTTTTCTGTGCAGGCTTTAGGTCTTGTAAATGATATAAAGGAATTTTGCTAGAAGGGAAAGGAAGTGATTATCCCTTTGTATAAGGCAATAGTCAGGTCACGTCTTGAGTATCGCATACAGGTCTGGAAGCCTCATTTTATGAAAGATGTAGAGTTGCTAGAACGAGTACACAGAAGAGCAACAAGACTGGTGAGGGGAACGAATGGGTTCTTTTACCAAGACGGCTTAAGTTCTGAAAATTGCAGCGTCTGGAGACTAGGCACCTATGAAGTGATCTGATTGAGGTGCAAAGGCCTTGAATGGTTTGAGCAGGCTCAATACTTATGGGATTCTTCCTCTTGCTCAGATTACGAACCTGAGGGGGCATAACTTAAAATTGAAGAAAGACAGTTTTAGAATTGATGTACGATAATTAGCCTTAAGCCAGCGGGTAGACTATGTATAAGTGTAGTGCAAAAGCGGCAAAAGCGGCAATAATACATAGCCAAATCTGAATTAACAAAATGTTAGGAAGACGGCATCGTTTAAATTATATCTCATATTGTGAACACCTTCACAACGAGTTGCCATGATATTGCACTACTTCGAATAAGTAACGCTTCACCTAAGGAGAAGAGTAATGTTACTTATTCTCAGATGGATACCACCACCCAGACGGCACCGTTTCAGGCCTATTTTGTATATATGTGTGGGATAATAACTCGACTATCCACTTGTCCCTATCAGACTTCGAAAAGCAAAAAGGTAGAGGGAAAGTAATAGTAGGAGTGGAAGAGGGAAAGAAACGGTGTAGAAGAATGAAAGGGACAGTAACTCCTTCGACTCACACCACTCAAAAACTCCTCGAATAGGCAACGCTTCCCCAGTGAAGAAGGCTGTTGTTGCCTATCTTGGAAACTCCGGACATCATCAGGCTTCCCCGGTGCCGTTTCAGGGCTATTTGTATATGTGTGGGATATAACTCGACTATCCACTTGTCCCTATTAGACTTAGAAAAGCAAAAAGGTAGAGGGAAAGTAATAGTGGAGGAGGAAAAGAAACGGTGTAGAAGAATGAAAGGGACAGTAACTCCTTCAACTCACACCACTCAAAAACTCCTCGAATAGGCAACGCTTCCCCAGTGGAGAAGGCTGTTGTTGCCTATCTTGGAAACTCTGGACATCATCAGGCTCCCCCTGGTGCCGTTTCAGGGCTATTTGTCCCTTCTTCGGTGGGTAGGTACCTGAGTGATACAACGATGAGAAAACAGTTATGAAGTATAACTCCACAATATGAGAGATGCCTGATGGTGTATAATGTGTTTAGACTATAAAGCGTTTATGGCTGAAGCCTCAAGCTATGGAAAAGTCTAATCTATGTATAAGTATAGTGCAAAAGCATTAATAATACATAGCCAAATCTAAATTAACAGAATGTTAGTAAGACGGCATCGATTTAAGTCATATTTCATATTCTCTAAACACATCATACACCATCAAGCATCCCTCATATTGTGGAGTTATACTTCATAACTGTTTTGCCATCATCGCATCACTCGGGTACCTACCCACTCACCGAAGAAGGGCCAAATAGCCCTGAAACGGCACCAGGGGAGCCTGATGATGTCCGGAGTTTCCGGATATTCTCTAAACACATCATACACCATCAGGCATCCCTCATATTGTGGAGTTATACTTCATAACTGTTTTGCCATCATCGCATCACTCGGGTACCTACCCACCCACCGAAGAAGGGCCAAATAGCCCTGAAATGGCACCAGGGGGAGCCTGATGATGTCCGGAGTTTCCAAGAATAGGTAACAACAGCCTTCTCCACTGGGCAAGCATTGCCTATTCGAGGAGTTTTTGAGTGGTGTGAGTTGAAGGAGTTACTGTCCCTTTTATTCTTCTACACCGTTTCTTTTCCTCTTCCACTCCTACTATTACTTTCCTGCTAACTTTTTGCTTTTCTAAATCTAATAGGGACAACTGGATAGTCGAGTTATTATCCCACACAAATACAAAATAGGCCTGAAACGGTGCCGTCTGGGTGGTGGTATCCATCTGAGAATAAGTAACATTAGTCTTCTCCTTAGGTGAAGCGTTACTTATTCGAAGTAGTGCAATATCATGGCAACTCGTTGTGAAGGTATTCACAATATGAGATATAACTTAAAACGATGCCCTCTTGCTAGCATTCTGTTAATTCAGATTTGGCTATGTATTATTGACGCTTTTGCACTATACTTATACATAGTCTAGACTTTTCCGTAGCTTGAGGCTGCAGCCCTAAATGCTTTCTAGCCAGCGGGTAGTTGATTGATGGAAAAAACTTACATCTGTCGTTGTGGAAGTGGATAGCTTAAATAAATTGAAGGAAGAAGTGGCCAAACTTTTGGAGTGAATGTTGGATGAAATGGGAAGTTTTGTTGTTGTTTAGCTGATGCTGTATAAGCTTGCTTTATTGCATCATATGTCTGTACTAATTATATGTCTCATCATATGTCTGTAAAAAAGTTAATGCTAACTTTTTTAGATCCTGTTGCAGTAGCATACTGTCATTCCTGTGATTACCCACTGGGCGAACTATGTATCATCTGCAAACTTTGACGTTAAGCCTGATATGCCTTCATCAATAATATTAATAAATACAGAAAATAGCAATGGACCCAAAACAACCGAACCCAGGAGGACTCTACTAATGACATTAGTCCTCTAAAATCAATGTCCATTGATAACTACTTTTTGTCTTCTTTCACTTAACCAGCCATTTATCCATTAGCAGTAACTTGGTCTTAATGTCACTCTTCTCCAATTTGTATAGCAGTCTTTTAAGTGCATCGATATTAACCATTTATTTTCAACTTTAATATTGACAACCAAGGACGAAGACGTGCACTTCTACTTCCTTGCGCATATTTTAACTTCTGTTTTTAAACCTCAACTTACTTACTCCCAATTTAATTAAAATTATCATCCACCTTATTCAAACATCAATTGCAGATTATAAAAAACGGTGAATACCATAATAAATTAAGCTATGCTATCATATTAAGTCAATTATAAATGGTATTTTAAGAAATTTACAATTATAGAATTGTGCATCGATATCAAGAGCTTTCTTGAATACAAGTACTGTATATGATATCCGAATTATTTTTTGCATCCAGTCCTTTTGTGAGCACATTGCAGTATCCGATTAAATTGGTCACACAAGATTTCCCCTTAAAATACCCATATTTAAAGTATAATTGCAGCATTGTCTAGGTGATTCTGCATTACTTCTTTTTCCAGTGACTCCACTATTTTTCCCTGGAACACAGGGCAGTACTTATGAACAGGCGCATGAGGCGCTAGCCTCGCGCCTCAGCATAGAAAGTGGCTTATTTGTGTATTTTACTTTTTTTGTTGTTGGGCTCTCCTGTAGCTCAGAACTAACGCTCATATCTTCGATGCAGGTGGCTCGGGTTCGATTCCGGTGGGGCCCAAATTTATGGTGTCCACCCAGCATCGTGATGTGAAATGAGCAGCTACTTGCGAAAGGGCAGCGGACTCTTGTCACAAAAGTCAGAAACAAGGTGATGGAAGTCGATTCACTGATGTGTTTAAACACAACGTTTGGGTTTAAGCAGATGGATAAAAAAATTGTTTTTTTCTTTTTATATATATAGGCAGTCTGCGCGCGTAGCACAGTACTATCGTTACCGTACTCCCCACACCAGGTGGAAAGGGCCCGAGTTCGAATCCCGTCGATGACGCGAGGAACTTTAATTGGCTTTTTTTACTACCTGGCTGAGTTAGTCGTTCTCAGGCGTAGATAGCAAGGTTTTTCTCCCAGAAACTTGGGTTTTTCGTCCAGCAAAACAGACAAATCGACCATAGAACACACGCAATTAACAGACATAAGACACACAGCATGGCAGATGAATTTAATTATTCGAGTAGTCTAAAATTAATAGTTTTATAAATGCAAATTTTTTTTTTATTTTGGTTTTTTTTCTTGGACTCGTATCTTTAAGATATGTGTCCAAAAAAACCCTGCAAGAGCTTAACGTCTCGGGCCTTGAGAAGTGTAAGTACGGTCCTGCGGGAACAGAAGTTAAACTAACAAGTCTGTAATTACTAGTGTCACCCATTTATCCCCTTTGTGAATTGGGGATACATTCGCAGAACTTCAGTCGCGGGAAACTCTCCTGACTCCAAGGATGGTCTCATAATTATAACTAAGGGTTTGCTTACTTCCTTCGCCGCCTACCTTAATATAATTGGATACATCTTATCTTCCCCAGATGACGTTCTTATGTTTATCTTCAACAATTTCTCTTCCACTTTACTCTCACTTATTACAAAATCATTTAAATCTCTGTTAGAGTGTGATAACTTCTTGTTCCCCTTCCCTAAAGAATTCCTCATATGTGAATATAGATGCAGAATCCTCAATCAGTTTGTCAACAACCTGAGCAGGATCATCAACGTCGTTATCAAGTGGACCAATCTGATTCATCCGCCTTCCTTCTAGTATTTACATAAGTAAAGAAGTCTTTGCTGTTTTCCTTGCATCCTTCGCCAAGGATTTCTCGTAATTTGCTTTCTCTTGCCTAACCTTCTTTGTGACTTGATTACAGACTATTTTTTATCTACCGTAGGCTTCTGTGCCGGTTGATAATTTATATGTATCCGACGCATTTTTCTTGTCTGCCACGAGTCTCATCAGTTCATCTGACATCTATTTAGACCTATACCTTGAAAAGTATTTCTTAGTTAGTATGAAAAGTCTAGTAACTTCTGGGATTAATTCCTGGAATGCTTCCCATTTAGAATTTTCTGATGATACCATCATCAGTTGTTCCAATTGTATAGAATTTAAAAACTGTCTGAGGCCATTGTAGTCACCTTTACAGAAGCTATTAGCCTTCACATTACTTTTGATGGTAGTTACATCTTTAAGTAAATTCCATATCAATACACTGTGATCTCTGTCACTTAGTGGTTCTTTTATCTGCAGATTCTTAATGCACGAATAATCACTGCTGATAATCAGATTAATAGTATTATTCCCTATTGTTGCCTCTCTAATATGCTGCTGTAGAAAACAATCATCCAATAAATCCACAAAAGTCTTGATAGTCTATAAGTAACCAATCTACAAGTTCCAGTCAATATCTGCAAACTTAAAATCCTCCCTTTATAAAACATTCTGATTTACTGGCCCATTGTACTTCTCTGCACACCTGTTCGTTTCTTTTCATTCATTTTCATTCTTTTCTTTTCATTTGTTTCTTTTGCTTTCCCAATGCTTATGTCACACCAAACTGACTCAACGTTGCACTGCCATACATACCAACTGGATGCCCTGCATGAAATTTTATATGCTTCTTAACTAAGAGCATAGCCCCTCCCCCTTTCTATCCTGTATGTCCTTTCTGTATACATTGAACGACACACATTCCAATTCTGCCTCTCTTATATCTGAATCACACCACGTCTCTGATATCCCAACAATGTCTGCATTTGATGTCATGACCAACTCTTTTAATTTATTAAATTTATTTACTCTGCTCATAGCATTTGTTTATGTGCAAGTATACATCTCCTGTTCTTACTCTGAGTTATATATTTACTTGTACAGTATTTACTTGTTTCGTGATGACTCCCAGCAGTCCTTGAAATCCCTAGCACCTTGTTTTCAGGGCTGCTGTTCGTTCCTATAGAAGCAATGCAAGAATCACTTTCACTTCTGCCTGAGGCTGTTTCATCTATTAGTCTGTGTATCCCCCCACATCCTAGTAGTTTCCGACCAACCTTACGCTGCCTTGATAACATCACCAAATATTCTTGCATCCTTTCAATTAAGTGTTTCCCATCCCTGTAGAAGCAATGTCTTCTATTAACAAGCACCCGCCATGCTTAGAAAAATTTTACTCCATGAGCCTTGCACAATCTTTCAAGGGCTGAATCCATTGACAACTCTCTCATCATATACTCAATCCTATTGGTATCTGTGCAGAATTGCAGACACTTTCATATTTAACCCCTAGCTCGCGACTCTTTTCAACATTGTCCTGTACTTGTTAAGTAAGTCTGCAGATCTCCTACTCTTAATGTCATTAGTGCCAATGTTTATTACAATATCACCTTTTGTGCCCTTTAAAAGATGATATCTGCTCTATAACAAATTTTGCTCTTGGCAGACATATCCTGCTTCTCTTCCACCTCGCCTTTCTGCACA
Organism: Mastigoproctus giganteus; assembly: GCF_048544385.1. Classification (NCBI taxonomy): domain Eukaryota; kingdom Metazoa; phylum Arthropoda; class Arachnida; order Uropygi; family Thelyphonidae; genus Mastigoproctus; species Mastigoproctus giganteus. The sequence goes on from NC_143577.1 coordinate 229,085,088, forward strand.
CTCATTCAATAGAGTCACCGACGACAAGTAGCTCAAATGGGACCAACGGATACTACCATGCAGGTTGCCACTGTGATGCCTGATGATTAAATGCAGTCTCTGGCTTTGATGTGGGCAGCTGAGAGGTTGATGAGCCCTAGTTTAATACCTTCGACGGCGTCCACCGTGTTTTCAAGTTCTTATAATAGCCTATAACAACCATGAGTTGGCGGCTAATATCCTCACATTCCTTACATCGAGTTGTTGTTATTTGGTTTTTAGGAGCAACTAATTAGCAACTAAGGCCATATTGATCCGGGGATATGCGGTGGTCATTCCCTGACCTTTCCGCATCCTCCGTATTTGGTGGTCACGGGCTCGAACCTCGGTCTAATCAAGAAGCGTGTGCTACGCACTGCTGCTCCTGCCCACCTGGCTACGAAGGCGTCCCTTACATCGAGCACACACAAAGCACCCCACTTGGCAATATCATGTCCTGTTTCTGACAATTCTGCAAACATCAAACAAGCCATACAAGTCATAAGGCGGTGATTCGGAGGAGAACTGTCCCCTCATATCTCCCCAGAGCCACGGCACTCCCACTAGTTTGAACCCTTTGCTGACCCGGTCTGAGATATGATTTTTGATCAAATTCAATATAATTAAAAATACTATGCTAAACAAATACCTAATGTAGTAATAACACTATGCACTGGTTATGCTAAGATGTTTACGTTATTAATTAAATATAATTAAAATTCGAATATTGTTATCGATACAAAAGCTTCATTAACACACCTCACATGTGGAAATGTATATATTTTATTTTTTATTTATTTATAGTAGGTAAATCATTGAACCTTTCCTGTGCTGTGAAATAACGTCTGTTGTTTCTGACAGTTTTTTTTCTGTTTTTCTTCATTTAAAAGTTTCTTTCTTTCGGGAAGACAAAAATGAATAAAATTGAATTCAATCAAAAATACATTTAGCTCTTTTAGGAATATTGAACAATGATACTGTAGATAGTCGATTTTAAATAATTCTAAATTAATTTTAACTTGCTAAAACTTCTCTCACACGAAGCAGTAGAAACGGGAAGAGTGAGAAATATTCGGAGAGCAACATTGGTACTGTATTCGGATATGACTCAATTAATCCAAAGTCATGAAGAGCCTGTAGAATATCAAGCGGAGTTGCAGTTTTAATGTTTTGTATTAGTGTCGAGGATTCAAACTTAAAGCTTTGAATTTCACATGTGAGCGATTACATATTTAAATCTTTGCTATACTTAATAGCGTGATCTGCAGCCGATTTTTGTAAATCAGCAACGCTCATCGATTCTAAAGACGAGCCATAGAGAACTCAAAAAATCGTCACAAACAGTTCTCAGTTGCTCATAACGTCAATCTATTTGTGACAATAGAGTGTCAAAAACGCTGTAAATTTGCATTTTAATAATTCTTCGAGTGTCATGCTACTTCCTCCATCCGGTGCTTCATCTATTTCCATTTTCTTAACTCTTCTCTTCAGTTTATTAGGAAATCCAATCTCCATTGTTTCAGCCAAATTTTTTGCTTCCAGGAAATTTTGTTCGAAACTTGTTTCTCGTAGTCCTTGTAAAGTACCACGTAGTCCATCAATTAAATTTGTTGCATGGTCTATCGATACATCTTTTCGTTGTAATGCTTTATTTGTTCGTTCAATGCATTGTAGAATTTTAAAATTTGAAAATATTATTATATTTGACAATTTTTTTGTCAGTTCCATTTCAGGGCCCCCCTTCGTCCTGGGCCCTGTGCCTGTGCACCTGTTAGACGGTACTGAGTATGCCGTCCAACAGATGTTTGCAGAGTAATGCAATAGATTTTTTTGTACCATGAGAGTGAATTATGGTGGCCTTCCCAGTCACAGATCTTAATCCAATTGAGCCCTGTGAGATGAGATGAAACAAGATCTCCGGAGTAGAGAACAGCAATCATCTAATTTCTATGAGAAACAATTAAATGTACATGTATTACCGAATATTATTTCGGTAATACAGGATGTATTACCATAAAGAGAAACATCCCATGATTAAAGCACATATGCAACTTTTTTTTCTTGCTTTAAGAAGCTATAATTTCGTCCGAAGAAAGGTCTTCTAAGATGCTATAGCAACTTACAACATGAACTTTTTTTACATTAGGTTACTAAACCATAATGGCTTCCTCAATTGGCACATGGACAAATAAAGAAGTAAATGGCAGTTATTCCAGATCTGAATGCCTAAAGACTAATTTTACAGAAAGTCATTTTGTGTTTGATTCAATAAGTTGAAACAAGATATACTACTGTCCGTGTACAACAGTGGTTACAGCACTACTAATGAGCAGTGTCTCCTATCTAAGAGAGGTGGTAATTTAATTCGCAGTCTGTTGCAAGATTTTATGTTTACCGCGCGAACTTTCCATAACTACTGCTAGAGGCGCTCTCCCTGATTGTTACTGAGCAGACTCTGTGTGCACATGCCAGTAATTGTCGAGCTAGGGTTGCGTGAAGAGAGTTTTTTTTAGCCTGGTAATAGTAGTAAGGTTTTAGAAGCATCGGCGACTAAGGCCATATTTCTCCCTGTATACTGTCTGTAAATTGCATGTATCATGTGATCGATTTCTTTTTGGTGGATGAAAAACCCAAGTTTCCGGGAGAAGAACCATGCTACCCTCGTCTGAGATCAAATAACTCAGCCACATTGTGAAAAAGACCCATGAAAATTCTCCGCTTCATCGACGGGACTAGAACTCAGGTCTCTTCCACCCGGTGTGGGTAGAACGGCGATTCTGATTCAACCAATTGTGCTATCCACACATACGTTTTTTTTTTTTTTTCTTCTTTTTTTCGCTGCGTATCACTGACTATCGTTTTGAAGCAAGAATCATGCCAGACATACAGATTGAATAGTGATATGAGATTCGTTATTGGGTCAGACGGAGCTTAAATGCATCGGAAACAGTAAAGAGATGAACGAAGTGCATGGCAATGCATGTCTTGGTAGGATGGCAATATTCCGATGTGAAGTGGTTTCTCCATAAAGACAATACCAGGTCCCATACGGCTAATATTGTGCAGCCAGTGATCAGTGCCATAGGTGCCGAGGTTCTGCCACATCCCCCTTGTCTGCGAATTAAATGATCACTCCTTCGTATTATAGTCTCGACCTTGCCTTTTTAGCCTTTCATTTTTTTGGCTTTGGAAAAACATTTAGCAGTAAACCAATTCGACGATAATTATCAAGTTACATTTTGAGTTTACGTCTTGTTAAATGGAATGCATCTGAATTTTAAAGTAGAGATAAGAGTACAATGATGACACAGTGGGACAAGGAAGCGGTTGTAGTGGATGACTATATTACGAATTCAGCAATAACGTGTCTTCCTTTATATTTCACTGTACTGCGATTAAATGCCTTTCACAAACATTTGTTACCTTATTTCCAAGCAGCCATTGTATTACGAAAAGAGATTAAAAAGAAAATTTCCAAAACTTAAGCATACAACGGGTTTGTAACATATTTCCACATACGTTGTAAATATGGCCTTCATCAATACACATACAAAAACATGCTCTGATTGTATTACGAAAAGAGATTAAAAAGAAATTTTCCAAAACTTAAGCATAGAACTGCTTTGTAACATATTTCCACATACGTTATAAATATGGCCTTCATCAATACACATACAAAAACATGCTCTGATTTCACATGACGTGACACGACTCCACGATTACTTTGCCTATTCAGCAACCGTATAGGAAAGCAAGCAGGAAAGCGAGAATATTCGATATTCCTCTTTCGGTGACAAAACTGATCATATTAGGACTGCTAATGTGTTAAGGATGTGTCTGGACAGACTACCTGTGAGAATTTTTTTTGATACACAACTATTATACTCAAAACTAAAAAAAAAAATTAAACTATTATATTAGGGCCACCCATAATTTCTTATATATACCCATATATATATTATGTCTGTAAAATTGAGTGTGTTCTCTGGTCGATTTGCCTGTTTTACTGGACAAAAAAAAAACACTGTTTCTAGGGAAAAAATCTTGCTGTCCGCGCAAGATCCGACTAACTCAGCGATTGAGTGAAAACAAAGCTCAGTAAAGTTCCTGGCGTTATTGACGGGACTAGACCCCGGGGCTTTTCCACACAGTGTGGGGAGAACGATGACGATACCACTGTGCTACCGCGCAGACACGGTTACTCTACTCAGTGATCACTGAATCATGACAACCTTATCCATAATGGACTATGCTGCATAGCTCACAGTATAAAAAGCCGAACAGCATCGTACGCTAAAGTACACTGGTGTGCAAAAACTTAAGGACCAACACTATTTCTAAAGGTTACAACCATCTGTGGCGATTTGTATAACTGTGGCCGTTCGGTAGAAAGCTGGTGCACATGCAAAAATTTCAATCGTGATGAGAGGGCTCACATAAACAGATAAAAGCAGCAGTTCAGCAGTTATGTACACATTACCAAATAGTCAGCACGATTATTACTGACGTTCGATTGGTTTCATACAGTGCTACAGACAACGAAATGGCCAGTAGACAACATCTGGATGACTTTACCAGGGACCGAATAATTGGGAAGCTCGGGGAAGGTCAAGGTTCAAGGTTCAAGGTTTAGGCCTAAATGGATGTCAGATGAACTAATGAGACATATGGCAGAGAAGAAAAATGCATGGGATACATATAAATTAACATGTGACACAGAAGCCTATGATAGATATAAGCTGGTCTGTAACCAAGTCACAAAGGAGTTAGGCAGATTATGAGACATCCTTGGAAAAGGATGCAAAGAAAAATAGAAAAGAGTTCTTTACCTATGTAAACTCAAGAAGGAAAGGGATGAATCAGATTGGTCCACTGGATATTGATGGTTCAACAGTTGAGGATCCTGGTCAGATGGCTAACAAACTAAACGAGTATTTTGCATCCACATTCACACATGAGGAGTTATTCAAGAAGGGGAATGCCAGAGGTGAAGTAAACTCTCGCAGTGAGCTAGATGATTTTCTAATAACTGAGAGGAAAGTGGAGGAGAAATTGTTGAGGATAAACATAAAAAAGGCACCCGGGGTGGATGGGATCTATCCAGTTATATTAAAGGAGGTGGCAAAGGAAGTAAGCAAACTCTTAGCCATAATTATGAGAGCTTCTTTGGACTCAGGGGAAGTACCCATAGACTGGAGATGCGCAAATGTGACCCCAATTAACAAAGGAGAATCAAAGGCTGACACAAGTAATTATAGACCTGTGATTTTAACTTCTGTTCCAGGAAAATTAATGGAGGCACTGGTTAAAGAAGCACTGCAGGATCATCTAGACAAGACTTCAATTATAGCTCGGGCACAGCATGGTTTTGTTAAGGGAAAGTCTTTCCTGACAAATTTGATTGGATACTGTGATGCAGTCACAAAAGAACCGGATGCAGGGAATAACTTTGATATTATATATTTGGATCTTAGATAGGCTTTTGATACTGTTGCACAAGAAAGACTGCTGCACAAATTGGAGCAGTGTGGCATTGGAGGCAAATTGCTGCTATGGATAAAGAGATGGTTGAGGGGGAGAAGACAGAGAGTGGTAATCAATGGACATTGCTCATCGTGGACTAATATTATTAGTGGAGTCATTCAGGGTTCAGTGTTGGGTCCATTGTTGTTTTCTGTATTTATAAATGATATTGATGAGGGTATATCAAGCTTAATGTCCAAGTTTGCAGACGATACAAAGGTTGGCAGGGTTGTTAAGGACACTACTGACGCTATGCTGCTGCAACAGGATCTGGAAAGGTTGAGCAGATGGGCTGAGATGTGGCAAATAAAGTTTAACATTGACAAATGTAAAGTACTACATATGGGAAACAGTAACCCCAGAGCAACGTATCAACTCTGTGATACTACACTGACAGTGGTTGAGAATGAGAAGGACCTGGGGGTAATTGTGCAGGCAGATATGAAGTTCTCTGAGCAGTGCAGACGGGCTGCAAGAGTAGCTCATGGTGTATTGTCAATGATATACAGGAATTTTTCTAGTAAGGATAAGGAGGTGATTATTCCCTTGTATAAGGCAATGGTCAGGCCACACCTTGAGTACTGTATACAGGTCTGGAGGCCTCATTTCAAGAAGGATGTAGAGCTGCTGGAACGAGTACAGAGAAGGGCAACAAGATGATGAATGGAACAAAGGGTTTCTAACACCCTTTCCTCAACATCAGGTGTTATGCTTCTGGGCCTACCTGCTTGTACTCCATGTGCAAAGTACCCATGTTCTCTAAGGCGTTGATGTATTCTGATGAATGTGCACCTGTTGGGCTGCTTTCGGCGGCGGGGGAAATGCTTCTTAGTACAAACGTGCAGCCTCGAGTGCACTGCCGTTGGCTTTACCATACATGAACTGCATGTCCGCATACTCTTCGTTGTTGTAACCTCTTTCCATGTTGACTATCCTTTGACAAGTACTAGTATGCCGCTAGATCTCTGAGCATTGAGAAAGGGGAAAGGGAGAGAATGAGCATAACCTAACCTAAACAAACAAGTCAGTGGTGGATCCCAACTCTGTACAGTTCACCTTGTCAGTGATGGATCCCAACTGTGCAAATCTCGAAAACGATTCACTTAAGGACCCATGTTTACTAGAGTTTTTTGCATATTGTAGTGTGTACAGTTCACCTTTAAATTATCGACCTTCACTTTTGAAACACCGTGTATAATAAAGATACATCATGGGGCTTCAAAAAGGGCTTGATTGCTGGAGCTCGTGCGTCGTGTGCTTCCATATTGAAGACGACATGTCTTTCAGTTGCTCACGACCCACTGTGGTTAAGGTGCACAAAGAATGATATCATATGGGTCAAACCACCTCTACCAACAGAACTGTAAAAGATTTTGAAAGGTGGACGTACATGGTAAGCAAAAGGTACAGTGTGTTGTACAAGCTCAATGGCAGGTCACTATGCAACAGTTGACACTGCAAAACAATATCCCAAATGATAATGCGCCATACATGCAGACATATGGAGTTCCGGCCCATGACCCAAGAGACACCTGCCACTGATCATTATTGATGCACCCAGTGTGCTGTGGTGTCAACAGCACACTGGTTGTACACTGGAGGACTGAAAATGAATGTGTGCGAGTCAGATGAGTACAAATAATATTTACATTCGGCACTGCAATACGTTCATTAAGTAGCGATCTTCCTGTAAAAGTAGTTCACAGATACCATAAAAAACACAAAGTGGTCTTATCGTATGTAAGTAAATCGAATCTTTCTGTAAAAATAATTGATTAGGTTACCTAGTAAAATCATGCGAATTTCTCGATGTTCCTCTAACAAATGTCAAACAACAATGTATTGAAAAACGAGGTGCACACTCAAATAATTCTTCAATGTCATGTATTTATTTATTTATGACATAAGTCTAAGATTAGACAATAATAATAATAATAAACAACAGTCAGAAATATCCAAAGTGTCACGTAAACTTGTATTATCTGCTCTTGAATGTGACAGAAAGTGAACTAAAATGAAAAATAATAATTATTATTATTTTTTATTGAATACACATTTTTCATTGAATACTCCAATTCGTCAAATAAAACCATGGAAATGAAAATCATGTACACGTAAAAATCAAAGGTATCTTCCTTTGACAGAGAAGTGCCTCACTTAAGTGTTTCTTCTCAACGGTTGTGGGAATCCGTTTCAAAATTAAATTTCTAGTTTAGCTGTAATTTTATTTCCAAGGTAATGTACCGACTTCCAAAATGTAATCCCAACTTTATTCTCTATTTTCTTCACAAAATTGACGCTTCACCAGTGCCTTCACATTCTGGCACTCTTTCCCCTGTTCTTGTCTGGAAACGATACGTCGGTGATGGGTTTGCTATTCATGAAAGAGTGAGGGTATGACTACACCAATATTTTAACAGTCTGTTTCCATTCATCCAGTTCGTATCCAAACCAGAAGTAAATGATTCGTCTTCATATCATGGGCTTGTCATTTGTATGTTTGTAGGTAACTGATGTGGTGTGCTAAATGCAGGACGAACATAATATACTTTAAATTGATATACAGAGGCTGATAATTTAATTCGCGGATTGGCTGCGCCACAGTATAACTACTCAAGTTTCGGCGAACTGTTGATGCATGGTAAGAGAGTGTAAATCCAAGGACACAGTTGCAAGTTTTTATACATTGTCTAGTAGTTGCAAGGCGGCCTTAATTTACGTCCTTAGTTTGAACCATTTTGTTACTGAATAACGGAAGATCTGAAGGTGGAACAATGTTTCGTTATTCCCTGAATTAGAAGAGGTACGAATGCTACAAAGACTGTGGGAGAAATGTCAAGGGTTTACGGAGACAAGTGTTTCAAGAAAACTGAAATTTTCAAGTGGCACAGTAGCATTAAAGGTCGAGAATCTGTGGCCACTTTCAACGACCGCTCTCTCAAAGACTTATCAAGAAATAGCTTCCGGGAGTGCTTCTACGAATGGATTCATCGATAGTTCAAGTGTATACACTCTGAAGGAGATTATTTCGAAAAGAAGAAGGTAATGTCAGACTTCATCAACGAGGATTAAAATTAAGGTTGGTTCATTCCGCAAATTATATGATCAGCCTGTGTATACAAAATTTTAATGCATTAACAATCCTGAATGCTTGACATTTCAATCCATAACTGCAGGGGTGAATCCTATAAGATTAATAAACTACATGTACTACTAATAATGATAATATAATTTTACATTAGATCAGTGAGTCTGTCCATTTGAAGCTTTATAAGTCCGCATATTTATATATATATATATATATAGATATAGATAAAAATATATATAGCCTATTGGTATAGGGCGCAGAGAAGAAAGAAAAATTGCAGAAAAGTACCTGTAAAGAACATATGAAATTAGTAATGTAAGATTACTTATTGTTGCAATCACGATGATTTTGGCGTTTTCTTCAGGAGTCAGCCGCCAAAACCAAGGTAAATGCAACAGATAAGCAAGGGCCTCTGTTTCGAACACGAGATATACTCAGTACAGTGTAAATTACTGTGATAGTGAAGTGAATAAAAGCGGGAAATGAGTGTGAAAGCTGACGTATATCTCGTGGCTGACTCTACAGAGGCGGAAGAAATACTAATAATAATAACTGGCGTAAAAGTGAAAAACTAAGGAAATAAAATTCAAAGATAGAAGGAATGAGATAGAATTAAAATAAATTAGTGGGTCGAAGTGGTACTTCTGATGTCAGCTGAAATAAATATTGATACATGATCAGGTATTTCATCAGGGGACTACACCTGACCATGTATCAGGAACTGCATTTCTATACTTGTCCATAGTAGTAGAAGAAAAGTGAAAGGCCAAAAAGGAATGAAAATGAAATTAGCACTTTCTAATACAGTATGGACAAGTTAGTCCCAACGCAGTGTAATTTATTTAGGTAAAAATAAGCATCGAGTTGGGATTAAAATGGTTAATATCAATATGTTTAATATAAATATGTGGACTTTAGTGTAGGATTCAATTTTGTACAGATAAGAAATCAATGTATTTTAAAAATAGATTTGGAACAAGCAAATCGTATAAGGGTGAGGTATTAAATTGGGGAAGGGGAAAAGGAGTATTTTAAATAAATAAGTTAATTATAAGTAATCTCATGAATGAGATTATTAAAACAAATCCATTGGATATACATCAATAATAAATTTAACTTTGATGTCATCTATCGTATCAACTGTCATTCCAGTATTTCCAACAAAATACACAAAAAATATAATATGCACCCAAACCATAAGACTAGCTAATATATGCAGTAACCAATTACTGTTCACCAAAGCTCTACAACTCCTTTATAATAAGCTGGCCAACAATAATATACCTATTTCTTTCAATATAGTTTCCCATGTTATCAGTAATAAATTTACTTATAATTTACTATATACTGGTCAGTTCTAAACGGATCTGTATAGTTGTATATTATCTGGTGGAATTCCACTATTTGGTAAGTAATAGCTATACATGATTTCCGATGCAACTATTTTCTTCGGATTGATGACTTTATCTCTTTACGTACTAAGTTTCTACTGTTATGTTTTCACTTTTCTCGTATATCCAATGGATTTGTTTTAATAATCATTCATGAGATCACTTATAATTAACTTCCCTTGTTGAATCTTGGCTTACTTTTATTTATCTGCCCATATTGAGTCTTGGCTGACTTCTAATGATTTGTTTTAGGATACGGTTGATATCGTATGTAGAATTTACCCTGTGAATGCCGGATTTTTCAAGCTTATGTTAACATACTACCCCTTTGAATATCCAATTCTAGATTTTCCCCACTAAAATCATATAACAGCGTTCAGATTTTAGTGACTTTGGTCTATACCACTGAACTGTTTCATGTCCCTAAACTTGTTTCCTGTTCTTTTATAATTGGATTCTTGACTACACTACCAATGGATGTGTCAACAGGTTCTTTTTCCTGGGATGCATTTATTATTCTTTCTTTCTACAGTGATCCACACCCAATACTACATGTGGATATATCTAATTTGATATACATGGAATTATTTCCTGTTCTTACATACTGTAGTTATTTCTTGGAATTATTTCATTTACATGGACTTATTTCCTGTTCTTTTATGATTGGATCCTTAACCACACCACCTTTAGATCTTTATTCACCATGTTACTGTTGACATTCACAATAATGTCAGTTGACATTCACAATAATGTCAACAATAATGTCATAATCAGTTGACATTCACAATAATGTCAACTGATTATTTTTCCTTGGTTTCAGTCACTATTATTTCTATAGTAAATTCATACCAGTGGATTCGTCTAGTTTTATATACATGGAATTATTTCCTGTTCTTCTATACTATAAATGTTTCCTTGAAATTATTGCATATTCATGGACTTTTTCATGTTATTGGATCCATAACTGCACCACCTTTGGCTCTTAAGTCACCATGTTACTTATTTCGTGGGATTTAAACCAGTTCTGTTCCTTGGATGTACTTTCACCCAAATTTGGATAGATTATAATTATTAATTTATTTATTTCTCAAAATATTTGATGATTCTTATTTACCATACTCTGATACGTTTACTTTTCAGCTTATTATAAACGTAGCCCCATCATTTAGCCTACGTGTATATGTTTTTTGCCACCGTATAATTCTTTATATATTAACGGTAATTTTTAATTTTATATGACTGTATCATTGTAAAGCCATACTATTCCAACCACGTTTCTTTTTCTTTTCCTTTTTCCAACCTAATTATAAATTATCTCCATGCACTTGTATTCTAAATACGACTATAGAGGTCTCTATTTTTCCGCTATTTTGAACTTCTTCGCAGCTTACTATTAAGTCCGTTTGGGTTTTATAAATTGCTTTCTCATATAGATATATTGCTCATTTGGTTGAAGCCTGTATGCGTTCGTGTATTTTATTGAATTTGTGCCTATCAGCTCCCTGTCTTTATTTTTCCAGCCAGCTCATTTTCTCTTCGCATTTCTTGAAATACTCCAGGTATCGTACACTTTCACTGTCTTATCATATTTCGTTTTAGATTCATTTCTCGACATGTTTCGACACACATATTTTTCCTTTCAATAATTATTAAACTATTAGTGTAATACGAAGTTGAAACGAACGTTCCTACTTCAATTGCTATTTTTCGTCTTTATTTATTTAAAATACCTCTTTTTCCCTTCCCCTTCCTCAATTTAATACCTCACCATTATACCATTTGCTTGTACCAAATCTATTTTTAAAATACATTGATTTCTTATCTATACAAAATTGAATCCTACACTAAATTCCACATATTGATATTAACCATTTTAATCCCAACTCGATGCTTATATTAAACATATTGATATTAACCATTTTTATCACAACTCGATACTTATTTTACCTAAATAAATTACACTGCGTTGGGACTACCTTGTCCATACTGTATTAGAAAGTGCTAATTTCATTTTCATTCCTTTTTGGCCTTTTACTTTTCTTCTACTACTATGGACAAGTATAGAAACGCAGTTCCTGATAACATGGTCAGGTGTCAGTCCCCTGATGAAATACCTGATAATGTGTCAATATTTATTTCAGCTGACATCAGATCAAGCATTTTTGCATTACCTATACAGTATTAGACCATTTACTAAAAATGTCCTCCCCCATATCTGATGACAGATATACCATTTTCGTTTTATTTTTATTTTCATTTTTATTTGCATTTTATTAGTATTTTGTTGTACTAATTTTACTTTACAGTTCCCCCAATTTATATTGGCGTGACAATTCAGCCCATAATTACTTAATTCATCATAACCTCTAGGATATTAACATTCTTTCACCTTTCACTAATCTACTACTCTTCTTTTTCTGCTTTCCTCATCATTGTAGTTACTGGCACCTTGTGTAACTTTCACATCCATTTATGCATACTTAATTTAATTTAATATTAATACAATTTATATATATATATATATATATATATATATATTATTTATTATTATGATTATTATTATTCATTAGTAATATATATTACTAATGAACGGTCAATGTCAATACACCATATTTTGTTTGTAGTGACCTCAAAGGTAGTTAGAATGGTATCGATTTAATTGTATCTCATATTATTATTATGATGATTATTATTATTTTCTCCCAAGAGACACCCGCTTACGGCTATTAACCAGGAGGGGTAAACATTCAAATATAAGTTATACATGTAATTATCCACTTATAATTTATACATATCATAAATCTATTATACATATTGCCTTATTTTTACATGATAGGCAGCTAGAGAGCATAAGCATAATTTGTAATTTTACAAGAAATTGGAGAACTTTAAGAAATGTTCACATCTACACAACTATTTACAGCGAGATAACAAAACGATAAGACATATAACATAAACATAACAGGATCGCCAATGCGGAACAAAAACGGTCCTGACCTCAGTTCCATCTTCATTTCCTGCATTCTGTTTTCATCTATGGACTTTACTTGCTCGCAGCATTTATAGGTGGAGTAATACATTCTGAAACACTTCAATCCTGTACTTCTTCTCTGTGCAAAGCCTTTCTGGGTCTATTTGATGATCATTTTACATCTTAATGGTGTTAGAGGGAAAAATATCGCTGGAGACTTCCCAGCTGCGTGAGCGCACTACTGAGTGGACGTGATGGTGTCCTATTCGTCGCATATCTTTGCACCATGCGGAGCCGAGTCAGCAAGTACTCAACTTTCAATTCATTTTAATTCACAATTTCATATTGTGACTACCTTCAGAACGAGTTGCCATGATATTGCACTACCTTGAATAAGTAAGGCTTCACTAATAGAGAAGACTATTGTTACTTATTCTCGGAGGATACCACCACCACCCAGACGGCACTGTTTCAAGGGTTGGCCTTTCATCGATGGGCGGGTAGGTACCCTGGTATTGCAATTATGACAATCCAGTTATGATCGATGCCAATCTAACTACCTTTGAGATCACCAGGACAAAATATGGTGTGTTGATACTGGCCGTTCATTAGTGAATTTTCAATTCGTAGTCTTATGCATTATGCAAATATCCACAAAATATCCTCTTTGATTCAACCTTTAATTTCGAATAATTAGACACATCTTTTAGGTTCCTCATATTCTTTTTCATTTTCACCTTAATTCTTCTGTTTCTTACTTTCCTCTTTCTATTAGTTCTGGCATCTTGCGTTCTTTACAGTTCCATCTATATGCATTTTCCATCACTTCACACTTAATTTAAACATAATTATATATATACTGTATACAGTAATTTTACTAATTTGGTCGAATAACAGCGACTATAAAAATTTTTCTAAATAGAAACCTTTAAAGATGTCTGAGAAAACACCTATAATAAAGGATAAATTTAAAAAAGTGTTAATTTTTTAAAAAGTATCTGTAAAAAACTGCCAAACCCTTCTAGAATAATTGTTCCATATAACAAAAAGAGCACCCATGATATTGACCTTCCAAATTTCAAAGCAGGAAAGCCGTCCGAAAACGTTATTCAAAGATATATTAAAGGGGCAAATATTAAAGGATTTTGATGGGTAACTATTGAAAAAACGTCTCAAATAACTGTCACAGATTAGTTTCGTAACGCCTATGCAACCCATTGTAAACGTGGCACGTAGTAGTAGTAGTAGTGGCATGTGATGCAAGAAAGCAAGTGTATGAGCTTATGCAGCATCAGCCAAAAAAAAAAAAAAAAAAAATCACACCATTCCCTCCAAATGCCTGTCCAGTTCCTCCTTAAATTTATTCAACGTATCAACTTCCACAACGACAGATGGAAGTTTGTTCCAGCAATTAACCACCCGCTGGCTAAAGACAAATTTCCGCACACCTATTCTACATCTGTCCTTTCTTAATTTGAATTTATGCCCCCTTAGGTTCGTAATCTGAACAAGTGGAAGGATCCCATCAGAATTCAGCGTGCTCAACCCATTCAAGGCCTTATACACTTCAATCAGATCACCGCGCAGGTGTCTAGTCTCCAGCCACTGCAATTTGCAGAACTTAAGCCTCTCTTGATAAGAGGATCCCTTCATTCCCCTCACCAATCTTGTTGCCCTTCTCTGTACACGCTCAAGTAAATCTACATCCTTCCTAAAATGAGGCCTCCAGACCTGTACGCAGTACTCAAGGCGTGGCCTGACCATTGCCTTATACAGAGGGATAATCACCTCCTTTTCCCTGCTAGCAAAATTCCTATATATCATTGACAAAACCTCATGACCTGCCCTGGCAGCCTGTCTGCATTGCTCAGAAAACTTCATATCTGCCTGCACAATTACTCCCAGGTCTTTTTCATTTTCTACCACCTTAAGTGTAGTACCACACAGTTGGTACGTTTCTCTGGGATTACTTCTACCCATATGCAGTACTTTGCATTTGTCAAGGTTAAACGTCAGTTGCCACTTCTTAGCCCATCTGCCCAAATTATCCAGATCCTGTTGCAGTAGCACACTGCCATTACTGTCATTAACAACCCTGCCAACCTTTGTATCATCTGCAAACTTCGACATTAAGCCTGATATACCTTCATCAATATCATTGATAAATATACAAAACAACAGTGGACCTAACACCGAACCCTGTGGGACCCCACTAATAACATTAGTCCAAGAAGAGCAGCACCCATTGATTACCACCCTCTGTCTTCTCCCACTTAACCATCCTTTTATCCATTGTAGCAACTTACCCTTAATACCATTCTGCTCCAATTTGTACAATAGTCTTCCATGCGCAACAGTGTCAAAAGCTTTCCTGAAATCCAAATATATGATATCAAAATTATTTTTTGCATACAGTTCCTTTGTAACCACATCATAATATCCTATCAAATTTGTCAGACAAGACTTGCCCTTAACAAACCCATGCTGTGTCTGAATTATTGCTGCAGTCTTGTCTAGATGATCCTGCAATGCATCTTTAACCAGTGACTCCATTATTTTTCCAGGAACAGAAGTTAAACTAACTGGTCTGTAATTACTCGTGTCACCCTTCGATCCCCCTTTGTGAATTGGGGATACATTTGCACATCTCCAGTCCGTGGGAACCTCCCCTGAGTCCAAGGACGCTCTCATAATTATGGCTAAGGGTTTGCTTAGTTGCTTTGCCGCCTCCTTTAATATAACTGGATAGATCCCATCTACCCCAGGTGCTTTTCTTACGTTTAACTTCAACAATTTCTCCTCCACTTTGCTTTCAGCTATTACAAAATCATTAAGTATCCTGCTACAATTTGATAACCTTCTGCCATTTTCAAACCTTAATAATTCCTCACGTGTGAATGTAGATGCAAAGTACTCATTCAGTTTGTTTGCTATCTGAGCAGGATCATCAACAGTCGAACCATCGATGTCAAGTGGACCAATCAGATTCAACCCCTTCCTTTTAGAGTTTATATAAGTAAAGAAATCCTTGCTGTTTTTCTTAGCATCTTTTGCCAAGGATTTCTCGTAATCTGCCTTCGCCTGCCGAACCTCCTTTGTGACCTGATTACAGATTAACTTATATCTGCCATAGGCTTCTGAGTCGCTTGATAATTTATATGCATCCCATGCATTTTTCTTCTCTGTTACGAGTCTCATTAGTTCATTTGACAACCATTTAGGCCTAAACCTTGAACAATATTTCTTAATAGGTATAAACCTTTTAGTAGCTTCCACGATTAATTCCTTGAATGCTTCCCACTTAGAATTTACTGTTGGTAACATCGTCAGTTGATCCCACTGTACAGAATTTAAAAACTGTCGGAGACCACTGTACTCGCCTTTACGGAAGCAAAAACCCTTTCCTTTACCCCTGATGGTAATTAAATCTTTAAGTAAATTCCACGTCAGTACACTGTGATCACTGCCACCCAGTGGTTCTTTTATCTGCAAATTCCTAATACATGAATGATCACTGCTGATAACTAGATCAAGAGTATTACTTTCTCTGGTTGCCTCTCGAACATGCTGCTGCAAAAAACAATCATCCAATAAATCCACAAAAGTCTGACTAGTGTGTGAGTGACCAACCCACAAGTTCCAGTCAATATCTGGGAAGTTAAAATCCCCCATTATAAGACATTCCGATTTACTAGCCCACTCTATTTCTCTGTACAATTGTTCATTGTACTCTTTCAAATCATTAGGCCTATAACACACTCCTACTCTTATTTTTGCTTTCGCAGTGCTTATGTCACACCAAACTGACTCAACAGTGCACTGTTCATCTATATCAACTGGATGCACTTCTTTTGATTTTATGTTTTTCTTAAAGATAAAATCAAAAACACGTACACTGAATTGGGACTAAAATGCCATTTTAAAGGAATGAGTGTTTTTAATGATTAAATCATTTTTATTTTGTGGACTTAAAAATTAGTATAAATTCATTCAAGACAAAGCAAGTCAAGCTGTTAATTCATCTCAACAGCTTAGTGTAAGAACGTATCGGATATCATTAGACAGCTAAACAACCGATCTCAGGTTTTTATCGAACTAATTTAAAAAATTAATGCATTACATAATGATTTCATCTGGTGAAAAGAGACAGAATTGGTTACAACAACACCCAGTGCTGTGATAATCACTGCGCAAATCACCATTCCAAATTATTTCATTCCTCAAACGCCAAAAGACCAGAAATTTTCGTTCATGCCTGAGGTGGCCGAGGCGTTATATATTTATTATCTTTTATTATTATTATTTATTTTTTTAAATTGATATGACGAGTCATACATCCGGAGGGAAAGTGGACTCGCAAACTGGCCGACTGATGCAATAGTACCAGTGTGTCGCGCATTATTATAAAATTTGTGGAGGTGTATGGGCTCGATTTCAAATTATGCATAACCACATCTAGGCACGACAATTATAAGATCTCTTGTACTGCAAATAGTACATAGTCAATTTATTAATTTTACTAAACAGTAGATTAAAATATTTGAATTCAACTCACAGAATAGCGACAAAACGGAGTGATACTGTAGCACGAAAGGGTATTAATAGTTAACAGGAAGTATGTTTATAAATACCGAATATTCCCAGCGTTTAAGTAGACCATTAAAGCCCTAAAAAATTAAGCTAATATTTTAGAGTAGACTTATATTCCGAGTAATTCAGAGTATAAAATTCTAAGCTTTGTATTAATAATCAGTTATTAATACTGTTCAGGTATTTATTTGCATTATAATATTGTATGAATTACATATTTGTTTTACTAAAATGTTACATCTTTTTTTAAATTTTATTTTCGCTTCCTTCCTTAAACGCCAGGTGGTGGAAAGAGGTTGTGCGTTACAAACCATGACTACCATGCTACAAACGAAAAGTTTTATGGGGGGGGGGGGGGGGAATGACGAGTTATGTCCGAATTAGTTGTCAATGCAAATAAGAATTGCATAATTGATTCTAAACCAGTACTTAAGAATGTACAGTATATTCATAGAAACTTTTAGATTTGTGAACCAAGTAATTCACAGTTACGCCCTATTTATTTCTCAGGTTTGCTCTATTTTATCCTTTATTTACTTATCACTGCTATTTTTTTATTTATTTATTTTTTTGCCCTTTACATTGCGCCAAATATTATACATTCGTATAGCTTCTAAAATTGCTTAGCAGAACAGATATGCGCTATTAGAAGTAATCTTCGTATCACTTCCTTGTCAAATAAGTAGAATGTGACGTAATTCTGCATATTTTTAGAGCAAGCTATTCGCTCTTCACTATTTGTTATCTAACTGACAATTCTTGCGTTTCCTTTAATCCCGTTTTCCACTAGCTTATGTCAAACATGGAGTTACTATATTATTAAAATTTTAAAACGCACTTTAAAAGCATCAGAGACAACTATTCTGTATAACTTAGGTGTACACTCTTCAGCAGTTATTCTAGCAAAAAGCACAGCAGTGTATTATGTGAGAAATGTTTTTAAGAAATTATAAAAGGAACTGTAATCAAAGCCTATCCATGGTAATCCAGAAAGTGAGTAATGAGAAATAGCCAGAATCATATATGTTTACTTGTTTTTAGCATATATTTATTTTATTTAAATATATATCAATCAATATACTGTATTTAAATCAATTTAATCAGTTTAAATCAAACAATACAATCAATTTAAATTGATTAATTTAAATCAATCAATATATTTATATTTGTTTTTATTTTTATTTATTTATGTTTTTTACAGTGATTTCTATTGCAAACGACTGGATCACTAAAACAACAAAATATTTAAATTTTCTGTAAACGAAATAACATAGATGACAATATGTTTAGCTTATACAGCCATTTTTTTCAGTAGCTGTTATATTTTTGAGACCAATGAAATGTTATAGCAAATAGAAATTAGGAAGCTTGTTGTAGCTGATATTAGTTAAAATTTTGTAATTAACACATATTTCGATATATAGCATAAATTTTATTATTTATATTAGTGTTAACAATATTTGCAAAATGACTCAAGGAAACAAAGCATATAAATATATAACAAAGCTTTAAAAAATAATTCCAATAGTTAGCAACAACGACTGTTTTAAATGTTTTTACATATATCATATGGCCAGGAACAGGCCAAAGTTATCGATGCTATCCGGATGCATGGTTGGTTTGGGGGGCTTTCATCTGTTAAACTATGTTATAAGCATCTAAAACATTCAAGAGACCTCCTTCTAAATGTATATCGATCGTATCGGGGGCCCCGGTAGATTGCATCTAATGCATCCCTCCCCCTCCATTTTTCATTGCCCTGGTCATGAAGATTAACCCTCCGGGGTCGTAGCTTGATACAGATTGAAAGTTTAAGGGAGACTTTTTTCAGAGCAGTGAGTGACCAAACTAATTTAGAACAGTTTAAAGAACGTAGGTTACCAGAAATTACTAAATGTAGAAGAATATCGATTAAAAGGAAATACAAGCAGTCTATTGTAAGGTAAACAATCAGCAACGATATTTATAAAATTAATTCTGAAGATACGTGTGTTGCCCACAGGCGTGCATCTCCAGTCACCGTCTTCCCCAAACCGGGTATAAAAGACATGGATTCGAATACCGGTAATGACGCCAGGAATTTTAAAGGCTTTTTTTTTCACGACGTGGCTGAGTTGAGGGGCGAGGGTTGCATGGTTTTTCGTACAGAAGAGACAAACCGATCACAGAAAACAAGCAATTTACAGACACATATTGATGCCTCATTGCCTTTGGCGCTTAAACACACACACACACACACACACATGGCATTCATCTCTGCAATGCAGGCAATAGAGCTACTAGGCACCGTTTCAATGTTGGAGTCACGCTCAGATAAAACTCGAATTTTCCCCGGGGATAATCAGCTTTCTCTGGTCGCCCCGCTGAAAGTTATATTCGCATTTCATAGCATCTGTGAGATGCAGACAAGGTTAGATTTATCAAGGAACAGTGGCACTATGGTCTGAGGTTGTGGAAGAGGGGCTCCAGAACGTTGCAATTACTTCAGTGCAGGGCCCCAGCAACCTTCTTTTTAGGGCTTCCAAAAAATATGTCTCAGGGACCCAGGATTTAGGTTTCACCCACAAGGTCAATACCAACATCTAGCATTGAATGCAAGGCTCGAAATGGAAAATTGTACGTAACGGAACGCTCTTCAAGATAATAAGAAAAGAATGCAGGATAGGAACAAACCGACGTTCTGGTTTGTTTCTGTCTCTTCCTAGAGTGACTGTGTAGTGGGGCTGCTGAAAAACGAATACAGTAGGCTGTATTACTAGGACACAGTGGTATGTCATTCCATGGTGTAGGTCAGGTGTGACAAACTCATTTCTGTCGCGGGCCATTTTGTGTGATGGTATGATTTTTGCGGGCCGCATAAAATTTTCTTAAATATTATATATTGATTCAGTAGCATAATCAGGATAATTAAAACTCATATGTAATTAACATTTAAATTTTTATTCAGATCTACAGAATACAAGTAATTTAGAATTTAATATGTATAGTGAAGAAATGGGAGTAAAGCGGCTGTTGATGAACCTGGTAACCAAAGGAGCGCAAGGCAGCCAAAGTAACACACCTCTATTATTGGAAACGTTTCGGAAATTGCTACAAAGACTGAAGATGGATTTTGTAACAATAACAATTTCCGAAACGTTTCCTAATAAATTGTAACTAATAGAGGTATGTTACTTTGGCTGCCTTGCGCTCCTTTGGTTTTAGTATATATAATTGTTATATTATTATTTTTATTTAAAAATTAAATATTCAATATATTTATGAAAATAATTAATTTGTTTTCCCGGAAACCTGCCAGCGTTTACCCCCTACTAGTTTTTCAACATCAGGAGTCAAAGACTGGGAACGTACAATTTTCAGTACGTCGGAAAGATGTTTATCTGTCAATCTCGATCGCCGTTTTATTTAATTTCATACATGAAAATAATTGCTCGCATAAGTATGTACTCCCAAAGTAGCATATAATTTGCGCAGTAAACTTTTTAATTTCCGGGTATTTTTCACCTAAGTAAGAATATATTTTTGGAATTCCTACTTCTCGACATTTGTCTTTCAAAAATGAATCATTTTGGAAATCAATTAATTCCAGTTGAATCAAAATGGGTGCTTTTTCGATTTCAAATGAAAAAGGTCCAACAAAAAGAGAAAACATATCTTCTAACTCTTTAAAATCATTAAAACTCTTATCGAATTCGTTTTTGATTTCCTCAATTTTGTCACAATATTGTGAGAAAGAGCAATTTTGATTTTGTGTTTTTAATTGCTCACAAGTAGGAAAATGGGTCAAAACGTATTTTTTAAATGATTTTAGCAAGTTGTTTTTGTACAAAACTTGCAATTGCGTCGTACATGTTCGTTATTAACTTATTTTTACCTTGCAATGAAATGTTAAGATGAGGTGGCTTGTAATATTATTGAGGTGGCTTGTAATATCAATTAAAAATGCCAAATCCTTAATCCACAAAGGATGTTTTATAACTGATACATTTTCATTTTTCATTTCAAGAAAAACTGTTATTTCCTCCAAAAGCATATAAAATCTCTTTAAAACTTTGTGGCATGATAACCATTGAACTTCTTTAAGAAAAGAAGTAAATTGCCGATGGTTGAGTGCTCTCGCTCGAATAAAGTTGATTGTTTTTGTTACTGTTTTCAATACATCGTCCATTTTTAATATTTTTAAACACAGAACTTGTTGATGAATAAGGCAGTGGACAGCCATGGGTTTCGGTTTATCTGGGTACTCAGCTTGTAATTTTCTAATCAATTTTGACACAAATCCTCGATTTTCACCTGTCATTGATTTAGCACCGTCGGTTGTTACAGACACAAGTCTGTCAAGTGGAAGCTTACACTTTTCTAAAATGCTCCACACAGCAGCAAAAATATCTTCACCAGTCGTAGTTCCAAGAAGAGGGATAACTTCCAACAATTCTTCGGTGATCCTTATGTTATTATCGCAACCACGAAAAAATACAGCAACTTGAGCAACATCTCGTATATCTGTACTTTCATCAATCGCAATTGAAAAGAACAAGACTTCTGTAGATATATCCTGTAGTTGTGAACTGATGTTATCTGCCATTTCGCTAATTCTCTCTACCACTGTATTTCTTGATAATGAAATATCGCGAAATGATTGCACTTTTGAACGAACCATCATTGAACGATTTTGAACGTTTTGCTAACAAATAGCTTATTTCGTAACTTGCCCTTACTACTGATTCATTAGTTTTCATGAATTTTGTAAATACTTGTTGTTGACTATGAAGTGTTCTTCATTGTTTTTAATTTTTCTTCTCTTATTTTTCCTTCGAAGCCCGAATATTGTTCCTTATGATTAGAGTTATAATGCCGCTTAATGTTGTATTCTTTAGCAACACTAATATTTTCCTTACAAAATAAGCGTGTAATTTTACCGTTCACTTCCATACAAAAATAGTTCAGCTCCCACTTTTCTTGAAATTTTCTTCCCTCGTTATCAATTTTTCTTTTCTTGCTGGTGTTGAAAGCGACATTTTCTATATAAATTCTATAGTTGAAATTAAAATTATAAAATTAAAAAAAAACGATTACTTAGGTATTTGTTAAATTATAGATAGCAAACACAACGCACACAACACAACAGATCCCGACAAAGAAACTAGTACGAATGAAGTATCTTTTCGATAAAATTAAAAAAAACGCTGCATTTGCAATATTGTAATATTAGTTTAAGATTTCTCCATTTAAAAATATTTAAAAAAATAAAATGTAACTCTTTTATTTTTAAAGAAATAAACTAAAAAGTTACAATGTTATTTAAAGATAATAATTTCAGTTTTCATTCATTTGAAATTACTATTTATATTTTTAGTTCTTTCTAATCAAGGCTCCATCGATCCAGTCTTTTTTTTTTAATTATTATCAATTAAAATGATTATTTTTATATTTATTACAGAGGTTTTTTAATCCTTATATTCTAGAATTATAAATAGGTACTTTTTAATTGTTTACTTTAACATTTTATTTTTGGGCATCGCGGGCCGCCAGTTTAACATACAAACCAGATTTTTGGGGCCTTGTTGAAAGGCAAAAGTGTATTAAAATGATCCTCACACATTGGAGGAACTGAAAGTCAATATACAGAATGAATTTGTTAACACAGACGTGAACTTTGTGAACATAAGGTGTCATTGAATGTGATGAAAAGAGTCCATTTATTATAATGTTTTTATAATCACTTATTACCATTATGGATAATATAATTATTTTATTGAATAATCTGGTAATAAAAGAATTAATAAATTTACTGATTGGGTTACGCAAATTTTGAATCTCCCTAATACAGTGATTCGTAAGCATACAGTATCTTTGTAAGACCATGCGTTTGAACAATTTTTTATTTTATTCTATTTTGGCGTGATTACTGTAATAAATATGTACAGTTCATGCCAGGTTATCAGATTAATATCTATTAAAATAAAAAAAAAATAGTTCAAGATTTAATCTTATCTCAGCCTATGCTTACAAACTCCAACTACAGGTGAAACGGAAGTTGCAAAAGCTTTGAAGTAAAAAAAGTTAGGTAATATATTTATTGCACTACATTTCAGGCACGTTTGATTATCAAATAACGTACCTCAGGGCTTCAAAACATTTATAACTCAAGAAATGTATTAAACCCTCACTGAGAGATATTTGCATGAAGGACAGTGGATTTGTGTACCACTACTTTTTTGTGTGGAGGGAAATGGAGAATTGGGTTAACATATCGAAATAGAGTTTGGTACAAGGTCTCTAAGAATATTCTAAATATATCCTGAAATTCTGAAAGGGGGGGGTCAGAGTTTCTCTTCCAAATTGATCCAAATTTGTAGGTAGGAGAAATGGGGCTGTGGAATCGGAGTTGGACCTAAAACCTCCAGAGGGATCAGTGGCGAATTTTCACATGGGCGTACTAGGAAAGCGTCAAGAGCAACAATATTTGGGGTTCCCAAAAATTTGTTTATTATCAGTATGATAAAAAAGTAATTAATTAATTAAAATAGCAAACTGTAGGCAAGACATAATTGCATGCAGTTATACTTTATTAAT
This sequence comes from Mastigoproctus giganteus, assembly GCF_048544385.1. NCBI lineage: Eukaryota > Metazoa > Arthropoda > Arachnida > Uropygi > Thelyphonidae > Mastigoproctus > Mastigoproctus giganteus. The sequence continues at coordinate 229,109,245 of NC_143577.1, forward strand.
TGATTTAAAGTAAAAAAAAGTACAGTATATATTCCATTTATTACTTAAATTTTAAATACACAAACCTTTTGGTATCGATCTGACTTTTCCTTGTCGAGTAATGCATGAACATCTGAAAATTATTTTATATATACAGGGTTGTTAAAATTAAAGTATCCCTATGTAGAGGGCTCTGGAGCGAGTTCTAAGGCTCGTACTGAAGAGAAATTTGGACAACAGGTACAATAAAGAATGCGCTCGCCAGTTATTAGAAAAAAAATTAGTTACAAAATTTGTCACTGTATGGCGCGTAACTACCTTAGTTACGATTATGCAAATAACTTACGTTATTTGCATAATCGTAAGTTATTGCCACAGCGTCACTACTCTGCTCTACTGTACTGTATAAAAGCAAAACAGTCTCTTCAAAATCATACAGTAGGTGTTTTCCTGCACTACAGCAGCAATGCCAACAACGTTGCAAGAAAAGGCGCTATTAGTGAAGCTACAGAAACAACAGCAACAATGCAGCTGCGGCTATCAGAGAATTCCGGCGTCAGAAGCGCATAAGGCGTGTACGTATGACTGTTTGTGCTGTCCGCAAAATGATTGCGAAATTTGAAGCGACAGGACATCTTGGTGTTTAACCAGGTAGAGGTCGAAAACGAGTGGACTCCTCTAGTGTTGAAGATGTGGCTATGGCTGTCATGGATTTATCAAGTCAATCTCCATGTGGCAGCTGTTTCTCGTGAAGTGGATATGCCGTATTCCACTGTAAGGCTAGTAATGCGTCAGGTATTGCGGTACTATCCTTACAAGATGCAAATGCTACAGCAGCTAAAGCATGGTGATGCAGATATTCGTTTCACATACGCACTTCAGTTTCTGGCACGAATGACAATGGATATCACTTGGCCATGGAACATCCTTTGGAGTGATGAAGCCCACTTCTGCTTAAATGCACAAGTGAATACGCACAACTGTCGCATTTGGGCAACAGAAAACCCTCGAGTTATCCAAGAGGTCCCATTGCATTCTCCAAAAGTGACAGAGTGGTGTGGATTTACAGGCCACATTCATGATTGGGCCAATTTTTTTTTTTTGAACAGGTAACACCGACTGGATCCCGCACCTGCTCCGTCACTGGACAGCGATATTATAAAACGTTGGCAAATTTCGCAATACCAGAGCTGCAACAACGTGAGTGCCTTCAGGATACCATATTCATGCAAGATGGTGCACCACCCCGCATCCACCGTTGTGTCCAAAGATTGCTAAGACCTAAGGCAACACTTTACAGACGAACGGGTCATCAGCCATTGTTTCCAGACATCTTGGCCACCCCGATCATCGGGCCTCACCCCATGCGACTTCTGGTTGTGGGGTTTTTTGAAGAACCAGGTGTATCGGGAAGTATGTCAAACTCTGGCAGATATGAAGGACAGCATTAGATGTCATGTGCTGGCTATTCCAGCTGACATGTTACGTTCTGCTGTAGAAAATGCTGTTCTTCGCATGGAAACTTGTTGACCAAAATGGAGGACACATTGAACAATTGTAGCGCTGTTCAAGTGATTTGTATTGCCACAGCGCCGTATAGTTTCAAATTTTGTAACTATTTTTTTCCCCAATAAATGACGAGCGCATTCTTTATTGTACCTGTTGTCCAAATATCTCTTCAGTACGAGCCTTAGAACTCGCTCCAGAGCCCTCTACATAGGGATACTTTAATTTTAACAACCCTGTATAGATTTCTGCAGGTGGTGGAGAGGGGGGATCGGGGTTGTTGTTGTAGGGTTTTAAGCGCATCAATGACTTAGGCCATATTGCGCCGTATATAACATGTCTGTAAGTTGCATGTGTTCTGTGGTTGATTTTCTGTTTGTTAGACGAAAAACCCGAATTTCCTGGAGGAAAAACTATGCTGCTTGAGACCGATCGCTGTTGTTGTTGTAGTAGGGTTTTAGGAGCATCAGCGACTAAGGCCGTATTGCTCTGCATATATTGTCTACTATTATATTATTAGGGTTACCTGTAAAGTCACTTCAACTACCCCTGTGCATGGGGTCTGTAAATTTTGTGTGTTCTCTGGTCGATTTCGTCTGCTTTGCTGGACGAAAAACCCGTTTTTCAGGGAAAAAAACTTGATATCTACGCCTGAGACCGATTAAGTCAGCCACGTTATGCAAAAGGCGCATATTTGTCTGTTTTGTCATTTCCGTGCCCAAACTTTTGAGTCTCTTTCTTGGATTTTGGTTTGTTTGTGTGTGCGATGTGAATGGTTCAGACTGCAAATTAATGATTGCAAATTTTTGATGAAATGCTCTTAAGAGCATCAGCAATAGCAGACCCATAGCATAAAAAACCATATAGCAAACCCATAATTAAAAAGTCAATGCTGCTCTAGCGCTTGATGTACAGCTCTTAGATCTTTCCTCTAATACTAAATATTGAGTACTGCATACAGGTCCGGAGGCCTCATTTTAGGAAGGATGTAGAGCTGCTCGAACGAGAAGCTGGCGGCAGAGAAGGGCAGCGAGGGGAAAATTGGGAAATTGGTGATGGGAAACAGAGGTGCGCTTACCAAGAAAGACGCTGCACTCTGCAAATTGCAGCGTTTCGAGACTAGGTACCCGATTGAGGTGAGGTGTTTTAAGGTTTTGAATGGCTTGAGCAAATTCACTGCTGATTAGATTCTTCATCTTGCTCAGATTATGCACATCAGTGAGCATAAATTCAAATTGAGGAAGGATGGTTGCAAAACAGATGTGCAGAAGTTTGCCTTCAGCCAACGTGTGGGTGGTTGATTGCTGCTGAACAAGCTACCATCCATTGTGATGGAAGTGGACAGTTTGAATAAATTCAAGAAGAACTAGAGAAACTATTGGAGGGGATGGATAGGTAAAATTGGATTCATTAGAAGAAATTAATAAAATTGTCATTTTATAATAAAATGTCAAAAAAAATTGTCATTTTATAATAAATACCTAGTCCCAAACCCTGTCAAATAAGAGTATATAATTCATTACTGCGTCCAATTAATTTAAAGCTGCGATTATCTTGCACTGTTTTCGCTTCAGCTAAACTTGATGGTTCAGTAATTTCTAGTAAGATAAAGTTAGATTAAGGCGTTGGAAGCAGCAGCAGCTATCTTATCTTATCTGACTGAATCGAATTTGGTTAAACCAGAGGCGTCCAACTTTTTTGGGCTAAGGGGACAAAACAGATAAAATGCTGAAGGTCGCCGCCAAATGGCTTCTCACGGGCAGCGGGCCTCAAGAACAGTTCATTACCACTAAGTTTAGTTGAATATTTTACATTTAATAATTAAATACGAAAATCCGACACTATTTTTATTTATTTATTTTGTTACTACACTTTTTTTGTTATAAATCATGAAGTATTACTATTTGCTAATATTACTAATCCAGGTACGAAGCGTTTTATTTATTTCTATTATTTGTATTTTATTTTTTTGAGAGTCAATGTATTGAAGTATATACGGTATTAATTTATAAAAGTATGTATATTCATAGCTAAATTTTAGATAAAATCTGTTCATTTGCACTTGTTCTGGAACTTGTTGTGGGGGCACATGAAATTTATGAAAAATTTTAAGAAGAGCTCAGGGCATAAGAGGTTTGGAATCTCTGACCTAGGTATGTTAAAGTCTGTGGAGGAAAGGTGCTGGATGAATGCAAATTACTGATCCAGGGGCTTTCCCCCACACATTTTATTTTTAGAAACTTCAAAAATATGTGCATCAGGATGCTAGATTTCTGGCAATGTCAACATCTTCCTGCATGTCTTGTTGTATAGTTCACATTAGCTAAGTCGTATATATATAGTGGTGTGCTGTCTTGAAACAAGTTAATTAATGTATGCGGTGCCTGCCTGCAAGGCTTTCCACACTGTTGTAATAGACGACGATTGCGTGTCTATACACCTCACTTCCCGTTCTAAAACATGCCACAGATGTTGAATTGGATTGCTGTCAGGCGAATTTGGAGGCCAATCAAGATGGGCGATCTTCGCTGCGTTCTCGAACCACTCGTGCACAGTGCGGGCCCAATGACACGGCGCATTATTGACTTGGAAGATCCCGTTTCTGTCTGAGAAAAAAAAAATGCCACATGGTCTTATAAGAACTGCCGGTAGACCTCACCAAGTGAAACCGTGGTCCATGCACCAGGGGTTATAGTTCTTGCTAGCAAAACATGCTCCGTATTAAGTAACCACAGTCGCTTGCCTGGATAGTGGTCATTATGTACGATTGGTCCATGGACTCGTATTATTTGCGCCACACACGCAACACGTCTGTCGGCGTGTTGCACCAGTATTTGGACTCATTCGACCAGCAAACTCGTTTCCAGTCCTCCAGTGTTGTTTATACCTAGTACGAGATACATCTGCACGGGATAATCGATTTATTTATTAATTTAAATAATATGCAAGTAAAAAAAAAAAAAAAAAAAAAAAAAAAGTGGTCCGGATTGTCCGCCATATATCAGAACTACTGCCGTTGTGCGTAGTATAAGTAGCGCAATCATGATCGCTGTCCTTCGGAACCATGTCGAAAAGTCAGGGTACGAATCCCTTCAATATAGATGGAATTCTTATGGGCATTTTTCACACCATGGTCATATTTACTTTCAACGGTATTGCATGGTTTCCTTCTCCCCCTCCCCGAAACTTAGGTTTTTCATCTGGCAAAACAGGCAAACCGTTCATAGGGTACATCTAATTTACACACAGATACAGTGACTCCTCATAGCCTTAGTGGCTTTAGGACGGGAAAAACTCTCTAGAACTCTTTTTACTAGACCCGTGTGCATCGATATGTACAGCACAAGAGTTTTGTTAGTAAGCTACAGTTTCTACATAAAACTAATGGTAACCCTAAAAACTATTGCAAGTCGACGAAATATTATTTTATAACTAGAAGGCTCATTTTTTTTGTAATTAATATGAAGTTTTTATACAATATTTTAAAATTCTTTAATCATATTATTATTATTACTGTATTAGATATATGGTGCAAGGAAGCCTGAGGCTTATGCTGCACCAGCCAAAAAAAAAAAAAAAAAAAAAAAATCTGAATTAACCGAGAGAGAGAAGTAGAAGGGAATCACTAAGAAAGAGAAGAATATCCAGCTCAGGACAATGGGTGTGCCAAGCCCATACTCACCAGATGTGAGCCCCTGGGTTTACGAAACGTAATATCAATTCATTCTCGTGCGATCGGCCTAGTTACGAGTAGGCGCATTAGCATGTATGTGCAAAGTGCCTGTTGCCTTCACTATGCCAACTCGTCCGTCTGTATGTAATAACTCGTGGTGGATTTTCATGAAACTGTATATTTTTTCTTTCAAAAAGAGATGTCAAGTAATCCCAGATTTCATCAGTATTTTTTATTATTTTTTTTTCCACACATATTACATGGGTTATCCATGTCATATATTGTAGCCGAAGCACTGGATATTATGTTTGTTGCCATGCGCTGATTGTAGTAATGAACGAAACATTCATGGACGAATAAAAGTCGTTGCTCATTGCTCGTTTTTTGTTATCAGTTTACTAAATGCATAAATCATGAATTATTACTATTTGATTATTATTTGGGCCTGACTTAGCCGAGTGGTCAGGAGCGAAATTGCAATGGCAGGTACTTTGAGTAGACGGGGTTCAAGCCCGTGCCTTCCAATCAAAGCATGACAACACACATTTTTGTTGCCATGCTTTGACTGGAAGAATTGGAACCCAGTGCTTTAGCTACAATATATGGATAGTCTATGTGATATGTTTAAAAAAATAAATAAATAAAAATAATTGGCGGATTTTTGTTTGTCCGATTTTAATGAAATTTGGGATATCTCGACAAATATTTCTAAAAAACTAAATATAAAATATCAGATAGTCCATCCCCCTGGGATCCGAGTTATTACATGCGGACGGACTGACAGCCACGGTAAAGCAATGGGTGTTATACGCATATATGCGAACCCGCCTAAAAACGGCTCGTCTAGTTAAATAAGCAAACTTTTAATTTTACTTCCACTTGTAATTTTACTTCGCTATACAAATTAAACTTTTTTTTTTTTTTAGTTTATGGATGAAACCTGTAGCATCCCCCAAGTAATAACTGTTTAAAATATGGAAACAACTGGCATATCATTTACTTATATTTCTTAAACATCCTTTGTATATCCTTTAAACACCACCACTATGAAGAATGTTATCGCACATACAGTTTAACGCACACACATTTGATAATCACTATGGAGAAGAAATGTTGAGAAATAGGTACTTGAACATTATCTCTTACAAAATAGCATTAAACTAATAGAACAGAACGTGACAGCGTTTGTAAAATACGATAAGCAAATTATTTTAAGTTACCGTAGTCAGAGGTGGACAAAGGAAAAGTCTAATAGAGTAATTGATATCATAAACACAATAGGAAAAAAAAAAAAAAAAAAAAAACAGAATGAGTGGGAAGGACAAGGAGAATGTAATTATATAAATTACTCAAATAATTTGTGTCACGAAAGCTTAAGATGAATTGTATATTACTGTGTGTGTGTGTGTGTGTGAGAGAGAGAGAGAGAGAGAGAGAGAGAGCGCGTAAACTTGGCTGTGTGATTCTTATCATTCCTATGAGATATACGAAGTTAACATTGTTTGCGTTACATCTTTTGACTAACATAAAGTAGACTAACTTGTATTTCTGCATCATAAAACAAGAATTTAAACAAAAACAACCCACAAATAATAATAATCTGTTTCTTAAAAGGCCTCGCAGTTCAGTGCGTAACTACAGAAATTTGGTTCCATCTGAAAAATGAATCATTGGCTACCATCTTTCCCATTTTCTGGATTAGGGCGGAGTCTTAAATTACGAAGAAGGGGTTCAACCAGAAGTAGCTGTGATAAAAGGTTGAAACAAACACAATGTATTACAATTTTTCAACACAGTCACCAGTCAAAATCACACATTTTTCGACTCGGCAATATAAATCAGCTTATCATCATCAGCAGCAAATTGTTTCCACGAAGAAAGAACTTCAGAACAGGAAAGAGGAAGAGATCCGGGGAATAAGCAGGATGAGGCAATATTTTAAACCCACATACGTGGGCACATCTCATTGCAGCATGCGAGGGGGCATTGTCGTGGAGCAGGCGCACACCCTTTAACAGCTTTCCCCATCTTTTTTTTTTTTTTTTTTTTTTTTTTATAGCAGCATCTAGCATCATCGGACTTTCACCTATTTCCTAATTTGAAAAAAAATTGCTAGCTGGTACCCATTTTCCCATTTACAGTGATGTCATTGCTGCAGGGGACGCATTCCTGGAAGCCCAAGAGAAAACTTCCTTTACAGTTGGAATTAAAGCATTGCAGCATCGGTGGCAAAACTATTGTATTGAATTGTGACTATGTTGAAAAGTAACACGTTACCAGACTCCTGAAATAAACTCTTCATACTCAGGCTACCAACTTTTCAACGTCCCTCGAAAGTTACATTTAATGTATAAATTTCTTTTTTGTGTCATGGAAAAAAAAGAAAAGAAATAATGATTGCTGAATTTGTCCGATTTTAATAAAATTTGGAATGGATAGACAAAATATTTTTAAAAGGCCCAAATATAAAATTTCATGAAAGTACACTGTAATTCGTGCACTGGGAGTCCCTCTCTGTTAATGCGATTGGACATGCTGAATACAATAGGTGCACTACAGGGTGTCATTGAAATACTGTAGGCGTTAATATTGATTGAAGGAAGGGTTCATTAAAATAAGATTCTACACTCAGTTTGAAGTAGGAGGAACAGGTTTTGAGTTGAGAGCGTTAAACAGTTAGTGACGTCATTTCCGCTTCTAGAGTTTCGCGAACATCGCAAAATGCGCTATGCAGATCATATTGTTGCACAAAATTTAGGTAAATTGTGTTTTTTTTTTTTTGTTTTTTTTTTTTTATAAAATGCGGGTGATCAAAATGTAAGGATGCAGCTGATTGTTACTGTGGTACAGTAACTTCATTACGTGTATGGCGAGTAGAAGAGCATTAATGTTAGCAGAATATGCAGATTCACTTTGTGTATGTGAAGGAAATGCTAGAGCTGCAGCCACCGAATGCCAGTATCCTTTTCTAACAAGTGACACCCTAATTGTCGTGTGTTTGTCAATGTCCACCGTAATTTGAGGGATTGGGATAGTGAAAGGGCATCACGACCGAGACCGACCCAATCATATTCTACACAAGCAGAGGAAGAGATGCTGAATATCGTGACATTAGATCCCTCCATCTGCACATGAACAGTTGCTGCAAGAATGGGTCCCCCAAAACCTTCGTTTAATGCCCACTGCGTGAACACGGGCTGTGTGTGCATACCATATGTAATTGAGTTCAGGCATTGCGAGCAGGATATTCACTTGTGCGTGAGCAGTTTTGTTTATGGATACTTAATCGTATGAACAACCCTGTCTCACCCAAGGGGCTCACATCTAGTGAGTATGGGCTTGACATATCCAGGGTCCTGAGCTGGATATCATCATTCTTTTTAATTAACTTAATTAATATTTAAGTGTCCGTAGATTTACCGTTTGTAACTTGCCGCCATTGTTATACGATACAACGTTACATCCGGAACTAGACAGTGTTAGCTTATATAGTATAGTATATAATATAATCAATAAATCAGTAAATTTATTAATCTTGTTGAACTTCATTGTCAATTAAATTGTACTCTTAATTAAATACATATAACGACTTAGATTTTACGAACGTAACATAATTAATTAATACATAACTTGATACGGAACTTATGTAAAAAAACTCGAAGATAATACTTGACACTTAAAAAATATATACAGGGTGATTCACTACCAGTGCGTTGCAGGAGATGTAGGGGACACAAAGACGAATCGGAATCACATGGCATTGCAGGGTCCGAAATGCCTTCGTCATGCGGTAGAGGACTTTTTTTTTTTTTTTTTTATGTAAACCCCAAACACGAGAGGTGTTAGAACCTATGGTACTTAGTACCGTGCTTAGGTTGGAGGTTGAGAAGACGAAAGAAGATATTTGTTGACATTGGACTTGAACTTCTGTAGACTGTAATTTTCAGGAAATACGTATGAAGGAATGTTGTTCCAGAAAACGGCAGTTGAATGAATAAACGAGGAAGATGAAAAGTTGGTTCTGTGAGTTTGAAGTTGGACAGTAAATGGATGTTGGCTGGTGGCGGCACGTGTTCAGACTGTTTTGAAAGAGAGAGCGGGAATTATAGAAGCTAATTCAGAAGAACAGTGCCCATGGAAGTATCTGTAGAAGAGGCATGCAGCAGAAACAGTACGTCTATGAGAAAGCGAGTGCAGAGACTCTGTTAGAGATGAGTCATTAATTAACCTAACTGCTCTCTTCTGAATGGAATCAAGAAGCCTGAGGGAGGTTTTGGGGGCACCACCCCCAGATGTGGGAACAATATTCCATGGCAGGGCGGATTTGCGATTTATACAGAGTGAGCAGCTGTTAGGAAGAAAAGTAACGCCGAGAGCGAAAGAGAAAACCAAGTTTTTTAGATGCAGAAGAAGCAATATTTGTAATGTGCCAAGAGAGATTAGAAGTCAGGGTAATCCCCAAAAGAGATATATCATTTTGCCTAAAAATCGGAGTGTCACTAAAGATAAGCATAGGAGCAGAAGAATCCTTTTTGCGAGATATAAGACAAGACTGAGTTTTAGAAGGGTTGAAATCAACTAAGTTGTCTTTGCCCCCCACTGGAGAATTACCTGAAGAACGGCATTTAAGGAATTGGTAGCAGATTTTCGAGAAGTTGAAGCTGATTGTGCAGGACAAGGTTTCTCAAAATGGAAAGTGGAATGCAATGTGCTATCATCGGCAAAACTATGGATAGGATTTCCAGTCAATGGAAGGTCATTAATATGCAAGAGGAAAAGAGTGGGGGAAAGAACTGAACCTTGAGGGACACCGGCATTAGTGGAGAAGTTAGAAGACAGAGAGCCATCTACCATCACCCTCAGTGAGCGATCAGAGAGAAAACTGGATAACCAATTACTAAAAACAGTTGGCAAATCATTAAAATGGAAGCTTGTTTAGAAGACCTTTATGCCAAACACGATCGAAAGCCTTTGAGATGTCAAGAGCAACTACTTGTGTTTCACCGAACCTTTCCATTGAATTAGTCCATAAATGGGTAACAAGCCAGAATATCACCAGTGGATCGACACTGACGGAATCCATACTGGCGATCGTTGATCAGACGGAGGGTTTCTAGGTAGTTTAAGAATTGGCGGTTAATTGATTTCTCCATTACTTTAGAAAGAGTAGAAGTAATTGTAATGGGACGATAATTGGATAGGAGGGATTTGTCACCCTTTTTAGGAACTGGCTGGATATGAGCAAATTTCCAAGCAGAAGGAAAAACACCTTTGGAATAAGAAAATGAAAAAAGGCGGCAAAGAATAGGAGTAAGTTCAGGTTTTGAGAACAAGTGGAGAAATACCATCGGGACCTGGAGCTTTCTTAGCATCAAGATCCGTCAAAATCCTTCTGACATCCTTTTGACGGAAGACCACATGAGGCATTGAATGGAGCGTGTTGGGAATAGTGGGAGGTGTTTTACCAAGATCGTTAATGCATGAGTTGAAAGAAAAATGGGATGCTAGCAGGTCAGCTTTATCCTTGGCTGAAGTGACAACAGAACCATCTGGTTTGGACAGAGGTGGAAGCAGAGATGGGCAAAAGTTGCGGCCAATAGCTTTGGCAAGAGACCAGAATGCTCGGCTACCGTTAGGGCAAGAAGCAAGTTTTCTACTCTTAGCCTGTTCAAACTCTAGTTTGGACTGGTTAATAACTGCTTTACAATTGTTGCGAGCTTTGGTGTAGGCAGAAAATGAAACTGACGAATTAGAAACAAGCCAGTTATGATATGCAACATTCTTCTCTTGAACAGCCTTAGCACATTTATTGGAAAACCAAGGCTTAGATAAAGGACGGGATGTTAAAGTGGAGTTTGGGATAAAGGATTCCATTCTTGCAAGAATAATTTCACTGACACGATCTGAGCAAACGCTGACATCAGAACTTTTGAAACAGTAATCCGACCAAGGAAAAGAAGAAAAGAAGTCTCGCAGGTCATCCCATTTTGCATTCTTTTAACACCAAACAACAGGAGGTTGGGAATAGCCATGAGAAGGTTCCATTGGAGAAGAGACAATCACCAAGTTGTGATCTGAAGTGCCTAAAGGACCTCTCACTTCGACCGTGTACTTAGAAGGGTTGTATGTGAGAAAAAGATGAAGCGTGTTGGCTGTATGATTAGGATTGATTCAGCATCTCGACCAGCTGAGTCGATGTGACTAGAAAAACGGAAGCCAGCTGGAGTTGTGAACATTAAAATCACCAAGGAAAATTACCTCACTGTTAGGAAAGTTTGACCGGAGAAAGTCAAGTTGCAAAGAGAGGAAGTCAAAAAGCTCCAAGTGATTAGTGGTGTTGGGAGAATGGTAGAGACAACAGATGAATTTTACACAATGAGGTTGAGAGATTTTAAGCCAGAGAAGATCAAAGGGAGTAGATTCCAAATTGCCAAGTCTCTGACAGGGAATATCAGAACGGACATATGCACAAGTACCACCTTTGAGGCAAAAGGAATCATACAGCGAATAATTTGGGCATCTGAGATGAGCAGTAGTTGAATCAACCGATAACTGAGATTCTCTCAGAAAAAGTACATGGGGTTTGGCAGACTGCAAGTGGAAATGGAGATCGTTAAGATTAGATGGTCTCAATTCTATGAACCTCCCGTTCATAGAATTGAGACCATGTATATTTGTGAATTGAATTAGGAAGTGCTTGGCAGGTTTAGATCTTTTTGAAGATAAGCTTGCTCTATTAGTTTGACAATTCATGGTGTATTCAATAGTAAGAAAAAGTGGGTGGGACATGCTGTATGAAGTAATGAAATTTTTCGATATGGCATACGCATGGTAAGAATATACCCAGATCCTTGACATAACGTGGCCTCGACAATGCTCCCCGCATACACACTACTCGGACTTTCTCCGGTCACTATCTGGTAGAATAGAGGTAGCAAGATTATACACTAGCTGATCTGGAAGCCTCCTAGAGAGTTAGCAATAGGTTCTGTCCGGTGTACTAACTAGTGGCCAGCCTGCGAACACCATTTTAGAGCTGTACCCTCGAAATGTAAGGAATATTGTATCTCACCACGATGTTCATCATAAGCTCAGAAGTCATCAATCATACTGCATGATGGAAGAGATGGGGAAGAGTTGACTGGAACTTAGTTCTTTGAACGGAAGGTGAACAGCGATCCCGCTGGAAGTCAGCATTTGCAAACCATTTCTGTTGAAGAAACCAAGTAGCAAAAGTCCTCCGGAGTGGATAATTCGCAGGCTCCAATGATTGGATGCGTTGCAGATGGTATGAACTCATTTGGTTTGTTGACAGTATCCTCCATACAGTGGATTCAGAAATACCCGATAGTTGGCCTATCGCTCGAGTACTCGTACTTGGATTGCCTTCTGCATGATGTAGGACATTCTCCTCATTGTCTGGCGTCCTCGTCATTCGCTCTCGATTCATGGTACCTCTCGTGAAACAACCAGTCTTATGTAACCTTCTCATCACGCCTGTTCAGGAAACGTTCCTGGTACAAGCGCAGAGCAGCGCGCCCGTTATGGTCTGCAGCTCCATACGTGAGTTGCATGTTGGCCAGTTCAACGTTTGAATACTCGTCCATCCTACTGCCTCGGGAACCGGTTCGCAAATGCTGACTTCCAGCGGGATCACTGTTCACGCGACCTCCCGTTCATCGTCTTCTGCCGCATGATGAAGGCATTTCAGACCCTGCAATGCTATGTGATTCCGAATCGTCTTTGTGTCCCCTACACCTTCTGCAAGTTTGTTGCACTGGTAGTGAATCACCCTGTATATATATATAGTGTTACAACTGAATTGGGCCGACCAGGCTAGCCGGGTTGGTAAAGTGCCTGCCTGGCAACCCAAAGGTCGCGGGTTCGAATCAAAGTACTACAAAAACCTTGGGAGGTGCATTATGTCCACAGAAGCCGATGCGCCAACAACTACAAAAAAAAAAAAAAAAAACTGCAATTAAAATTAAAACTGCAATTAATTTTAAGACTCAAGCTAAATGGGGTGCTGTGGCTGAGGGGGGGGGGGGAGGCAGTTGCCTTCTGAATCACAGCCTTTTAAAATGCACTGCTTGCTTGCTTGATGTTTGTGGAGCTATCAGGTATGGGACATGATATTGCCAAGGGGGATGTCTTTGTGTGCACGAGATGTAAGGGGTGAGGAAATGAGGCGACAACTCAACGTCGTTATGGGCCTATATGAGAGCTTGAAAGACAGGGTGGATGCCCTCGAAGGATCTAAATTGAGGGGACCATCAAGCTCTCAGCTGCCCACATCAATGCCAGAGCTTGCACTTGATCATCACGCAACACAGCGGCAACCCACAAGGCAGAATGTACTGGTCCCACAGGAACTAGCAGTTGTTGGTGACTCAATTGTTAGGGAAACGGGTAACATGCTATGTAAAAAGGATAGGTGGAACAGGACCAGGGTATGTCTGTCAGGGACAAAGGTTGATAACGTTGTAGAGCAGATATCATCTTTTAAGGGCACAAAGGTTGATATTGTTGTACACGTTGGCACTAATGATATTAAGAGTAGGAGACCGGCAGAATTACTTAACAATTACAGGTCGCTGTTGAAAAAAAGACGTGAATTAGGATTGAATTTGAAAGTGTCTGCAATTCTGCCCAGACATGATAGGAGGGAGTATATGATGAGAGCCTTGTCGATCATTTTGTCTCTGGAAAGACTGTGCAAGGCTCAAAGGGTAGAATTTTTTTCAGCCTGGTCTGTACTTGTTAACAGGAGAGACTGCTTCTACAGGGATGGGATACACTTAAATAGAAAGGGTGCAAGAATATTTGCTGATGCTATCGAGGCAGTGTTAGGTGGGTCGGAAAACTTCCAGATTGGGGGGATACAAGGACTAATAGATTAACAGTAGCCACTGGCAGAGGTGAAAGTGATTCTTGCACTGCTTCTATTGGAATGAGCAGCAGCCTGGAAAACAAGATGCAGGGTATTTCAGAGCCTGCTGGGAGTCATTGCGGTACAACTAAACACATGGTTTGTGTTATGGTAGCTAAGAATAGTAACAGGTGCATGTACACCAATTCTAGGAGTTTGGTAAATAAATTTGATGAATTTGAGGTATTTCTGAAAACATCAAAGGCAGATATTGTTGGGATATCAGAGATGTAGTGTCACACAGATATAAGGAATGCAGAACTGGAATTTGGGGAGTACAATGTGTACAGGAAGGATAGACAAGATAGGATGGGAGGAGAGGTTATACTATTAGTTAAGAAACACAAAATCCAAGTACATCGCTGGACAGTGCAGTGTCGAGTCAGTTTGGTGTGACATAAGCATTGGGAGATCAAAATTGAGAGTAGGAGTGTGTTATAGGCCTAATGACCCTGATGAGTATAATAAGGAACTGTACAGGGAAATAGAGTGGGCCAGTAAATCAGAGAGTCTTATAATGGGGAATTTTAATTTCCCAGATATTGACTGGAATTTGTGGGTTGGTCACTCACACACTAGCAAGGCTTTTGTGGATTTATTGGATGATTGTTTTCTACTTGAGGTTGTCACAGACATTCTCTCAGATATGCCAGACAAGCTGTACTTGCTACCTGGGAGTCTAAAACGCTGATGGAACTGATATTCGGGTGACACTCAAGTCAAGTGGACCCAATTTCGGCGAAGTCCGGACAGTCTGTGACAGCCAAATCCTCTGCTTGCACCTTCATGATGGTGGGACTGTTAGTAATCCTGGGTATAACCTCCATGCACAAGTACATGGTGGGTGACCACCCAGGTGTGAACCAACGTAAGCATGGGTCGAGGTGTGGCACCCACACCAAATGGAGGAACGCCGCCCCTCTACGTTACCAGGCAGTACTAGGTGGTAGATGACTCTCATCAACCGATGAAATACCACCGCTTTGCTTATTGGAGGCTTGAAGTGGTGGAACCCATGTTTAGTCTCTAGAGCTAATTTCCGGTCAACCCTTCCCTATCTCTTCCATCATGCAGTATGATTGATGACTTTTGAGGTTATGATGAATGTCGTGGCGAGATCCAATATTCCTTACATTTCGAGGGTACAGCTCTAAAACGGTGTTCGCAGGCCGGCCGCTAGTTAGTACACCGGACCAAACCTGTTGGTAACTCTCTAGGAGGCTTCCGGATCAGCTAGTGTATAATCTTGCTACCTCTACTCTGCCACAGTGACTGGAGGGCGTCCGAGTAGTTTCTGCTGCATGCCTCTTCTACAGATACTTCCATGGGCACTGTTCTTCTGAATTGGCTTCTATAATTCCCATTCTCTCTTTCAAAACAGTCTGAACACATGCCGCCACCAGCCATTTACTGTCCAACTTCAAACCCACAGAACCAACTTTTCATCTTCCTCATTTATTCATTCAACTGCCTTTTTCTGGAACAACCTTCCTTCATACGTATTTCCTGAAAATTACAATCTACAGAAGTTCAAGTCCAATGTCCACAAATATCTTCTTTCGTCTTCTCAACCTCCAACCCAAGCACGGTACTAAGTACTATAGGTTCTAATACCTCTCGTGTTTGGGGTTCACATAAAAAAAAAAATAAAAATACATCAGCATGTTCGGAAGGCAACTAGAGGGAGTAATACTCTTGATTTGATTATCAGTAGTGATTCTTCATGCATTAAGAATCTGCAGATAAAGGAACCACCAGGTGGCAGTGATCACAGTGTGCTGAAATGGGATTTACTCAAAGAGGTGACTACCATCAGGGGTAAAGGGAAGGGTTTTTGCTTTCGTAAAGGTGGCTGTGGTGGTCAGAGACAGTACTTAAATTCTATGCGGTGCAACTGTTGATGTTACCAACAGCGAATTCAAAATGGAAAGCATTCAAAGAATTTATCTTGGAAGCTATTAAGGGGAAGCTACTACATACTAACTAAGAAATATTGTTCAAGGTTTAGGCCTAAATGGATGTCAGATGAACTAATGAGACATGTGGCAGAGAAGAAAAATGCATGAGATACATATAAATTAATGGGTGACATGGAAGCCTATGATAGATATAAGCTGGTCTGTAACCAAGTCACAAAGGAGATTAGGCAGGCAAAGGCAGATTATGAGAAATCCTTGGCAAAGGATGCAAAGAAAAACAACAAAAAGATTACTTTACCTATGTAAACTCTAGAAGGAAAGGGATGAATTATATTGGTCCACCGGATATTGATGGTTCAACTGTTGATGATCCTGCTCAGGTGGCTAACAAACTAAATGAGTATTTTTCATCTACATTCACCCATGAGAAGTTATTCAGGGAGGGGGAATGCCAGAGGTGAGTTAAACTCAGGCAGTGAGCTGGATAATTTTGTAATAACTGAGAGGAAAGTGCAGGAGAAATTGTTGAAGATAAACATAAAAAAAGGCACCCGGGGTGGATGGGATCTATCCAGTTATATTAAAGGAGGCAGCAAAGGAAGTAAGCAAACCCTTAGCCATAATTATGAGAGCTTCTTTGGACTCAGGAGAGGTACCCATGGACTGGAGATGTGGAAATGTGACCCCAATTCACAAAGGAGGATCAAAGGGCAACACAAGTAATTATAGACCTGTTAGTTTAACTTCTGTTCCAGGAAAATTAATGGAGGCACTGGTTAAAGAAGCACTGCAGGGTTATCTAGACAAGATTTCAGTTATAGCTCGGACACAGCATGGTTTTGTTAAGAGAAAGTCTTGCCTGACCAATTTGATTGGATACTATGATGTGGTCACAAAGGAACTGGATGCGATGCAGGGAATAACTTTGATATCATATATTTGGATCTTAGAAAGGCTTTTGATACTGTTGCACATGGAAGACTGCTGCACAAATTGGAGCAGTGTGGCATTGGAGGTAAATTGCTGCTATGGATAAAGGGATGGTTGAGTGGGAAAAGACAGAGAATGGTAATCAATGGACACTGCTCATCATGGACTGATGTTATTAGTGGAGTCCCTCAGGGTTCATTATTGGGTCCATTGTTGTTTTCTATATTTATAAATGATATTGATGATGGTATATCAAGCTTAATGTCCAAGTTCGTAGACAACACGAAAGTTAGCAGGGTTGTTAAGGACACTAATGACAGTACGCTGCTGCAACAGGATCTAGAAAAATTGAGCAGATGGAATGAGGGGTGGCAAATGAAGTTTAACATTGACAAATGTAAAGTACTACATATGGGAAGCAGCAACCCCAGAGTGACGTATCAACTCTGGTACTACAAAAACAGTGGTAGAGAACGAAAAGGATCTGGGGGTAATTGTGCAGGCAAATATGAAGTTTTCTGAGCAGTGCAGGCGGTCTGCAAGAGTAGCTCATAGTGTCTTGTCAATGATATACAGGAATTTTTCTAGCAGGGATAAGGTAATTATCCCCTTATATAAGGCAATGGTCAGGTCACCCCTCGAGTATTGTATACAGGTCTGGAGGCCTCATTTTAAGAAGGATGTAGAGCTGTTGGAAGGAGTACAGAGAAGGGCAACAAGATTAGTGAATGGAACAAAGGGTTACTTTTATGAAGAAAGGCTTAAATTTTGCAAATTAGTGTCTGGAGAATAGGCACCTGCGTGGTGATCTGATTGAGGTGTATAAAGCCTTGATTGGTTTGAGCATGCTCAATGCCAATGGAATTGTTCCTCTTGCTGAGAATAATCATTTGAGAGGGCATAAATTCAAATTGAGAAAAGACAGATGTAGGAAAGATATGTGAAAGTCTGCCTTTAGCCAGCGTGTGGTTGGTTGGTGGAACAGACTTCCATTCTTTGTTGTGCAAGTTGATAGCCTAAATAAATTTAAGGCTGAGCTGGACAGTTACTTGGAACAAATGGCAGGGTGAAATGGGAGCCTGTTTTTTTTTTTTTTTTTGGCTGATGCTGCATAAGCTTGCTTTCTTGCATCATATGCCTCTACAAAAGCTAATGCTTGTCTTTCTTGGTGATTCCCTTTTCTCTCTCTTTCAGGGTAACTAAGAATTTTTTTTTTTTTTGCCTGGTGCAGCAAAAGCCTCAGGCTTCCTTGCACCATATGGCTAATAATGATAACGACTTCTTTATCAATATCCTGTGGACTGATGAGGCACTGTTTATACAAGATGGGATAATGAAAAAGCACAATTTCCATACATGGTCAGTGTAAAATTCTTTCACCATTCAGCAATCCCATTTCTAAGTGGAGTTCAGCATTATAGGAGATAACATTATTCATCACGCGTTTCTGCTGAGTTAGTCTGTTTCAGGCGAATTACTGTCCCCACACCGGTTGGAAAAGGTCTGGATTCAAATCCCGTCAGTGACGCAAGGAACTTTAATGGGCTTTTCTCACTCGCTGAGTTAGTCGGTCTCAAGCGAGGATAGCATGGTTTTCTCCCCGAAGCTTGGATTTTTCGTCTAGCAAACAGAAAATCGACCACAGAACAAGCAATATGGCCTTAGTTGCTGATGCTCCCAGATTCCAGCAACAACAAACAGCATCTTCGAGGATTCATTAGCTGTTATCATAGTTTTTCTTTTTTTATTTATTTATTTTTTTTTTTTGCACCATCATCTGAATCAAGTTTCGATGCAAACTTTAAAATTTTTTCCTTGTTCTTGTTAATTTCTTCTATGGTTGACTTTCTAACCTCATAAAATCTTGCTAACAAGGACACGCTTTCTCCCTCTGAAAGTCTGTTTAAAATCTCAATCTCCATTTTAATTGTAAAAAAAAAAAAAAAAAAATCTGCTTCCTATTAAAAGAAGAAAACCATAACTTCAATACGGTAAAATAAAACTCTGTAAAATGTTCAGAATCTCTTCATTCCTATATCTAAACTTCGTAAACTTTTTACTCTGTATCTCACTTGCTCATATCGTGTTGCAATATCTGCGTGCCCTGTTCTTTGTTATTGAATGATGCTCATCTTTTTTTACTATTTTAGATTTTACAACCCCAATCTAAGATTAATGAGGTATTACAAACAGCTGCATTGAGTATTATGTTGTGTGCAAGGCTCGGAATGGACAGCAACACATGGGAACCCGGTTCGGCTTACGCACTGATAATGTCATGTTTCTGCCTTCTTCATTCTGACATTGTTTCGTTGATTTTCCATTTCGAGCTCTGGTTATTATGTGCGTGCAGTGCAGTGAAATGAAAACAATTAATCTTATATATTATTAGTAATTAACTGGTCAAAATTAACAAGTTATTTACTTTTCACATCCGTTAATCACAGAAAATGGAAATATATCAAAAGCACCTGAATTGTAACTGCACACATCATCTAAACATAAGAGCAATCAGACAACCAGTTTTTTCACATAAAGCTATTTTTCTGAATTAAATATACAAAGTTAAATCATAAAATTTTAATTTAAAATGACAATTAACAAAGAGAAAAATGATGATCCCCTTCTATTTCTGACTCTTGTCTCTCTCACTCTCTCTCAGGGTAACACAGAATTTTTTTTTGCTAATGCAGCATAAGCTTCAGGCATCCTTGTGCCATATGGCTAATAATCTCAGTCTGAAATAATCTCAAATAGTAACAGCTGTATATTTTAAATTTAATATTGCTGCGCAAGGGCATTGTAATAAAAGCAGAAATGCAAACTGTAGGCATGCAAACATTATTATTATTATTACATCAATATGGACTGTTCTCATATCAAAAGGGCAAGAGCACACAGACATTATTAGAGAAATTAGTAGACTCTTTTAACTTTCAATTAAACAACAATAACTTCATAATGATTTTATTTATAGATTTGACCAAAGCATATGACTTAATTGATATCCCAATATTGCAACAAAAATTACTGAAATATGGTATAAGAGGAAGAATCAATCAACTCTTAGCATGTTATTTAACCAAAAGAAAAATAACAGTTGAAGAAGAAAATACAAAGGGAAAATCATATAATGTAAAGAGAGGAGTACCTCAGGGCACTCATGCAGGGCCAATCATGTTCAACATCTATATAAATGACATATTCGAAGTAATAAAGAACTCCTTTATAAAAATTTATGCAGGTGATATAATCTTATATACAATTGGAAAGAACCTGACAAAAATGGCTAAAGGTTTACAGCAGGATGTAATACATTTACAAACTTGGTTACATGATAATAAATTATCACTCAGCTTTGAAAAAACAAAATTTTTGGTAATTAGACCTCCTCGTTAAATCTTGGACATTCATCCCTCTATTAAATTACATAAACATGAATGCCTACATGATCAGAATTTCCAGAATTGCAAATGTCTAACTGTAGAAGAAGTTTCAAATCATTGTTACCTTGGGTTATGGATTGACTACAGTCTAAGTTGGGCAATGCATATAACAAATTTGTACAAAAAAAAATGAGATTTTATGTATACTTTTTTTACTACATTAAGAATAAGTTAAATCTTAGAACAAAAGTTACCTATATTATGCATTAGTGGACTCCCAACTCAGTTATTTAGTAAATGTATGGGCACGAGCAAATATAACTGAAATAAGGGTAATAAACAACTTAACAGGATTTTGAGACTTTTAATGGGGACAAACTTTTGGAATGACCTGAATAAGAGAAGGCAATTTTTGTTGAAATATACAGTTCAAAAACTGAAGTTAAATTTAATCTTGAAAAATCTTAACACTATTTTTGAAGAGTCGAATCTTCAAAGGAATGTCTCACATAATTTAAGGAACCCAAAATCAATTGTTTTGCATCACCCTAGGGAACTAAATAGATTTGGAGATAGGCATACAATGAATATGATAAACAACTTGTTGGCTAGTGTAGATTTCAGGGTCAGGAGAAGTTATTCTAGCTCCAAATTAAAATTCTTAATAAGAAAATTTTTAATACTCAATGATACAGTAGATTATAATTGCTATCTCTGTTTACAGTGTGGCATGTACTGTGTGTTGTCATTTCATTATCTTTTCTGTTATATAACAAATTTGTATGCAAAAACTGTTGTAAATTAAGAATTACAACTTGTTGTCAAGAAATTTATTTTTCTTAACAAGTTCATTTATTGTAAACAAATTCTCTTGATGAAAATAAATTGCATTGTATTGTATTATTATTAATAGCCATATGGTGCAAGGAAGCCTGAGGCTTATCCTGCACCAGCCAAAAAAAAAAAAAAAATTTTCTGAATTACCCTGAGAGAGAGAGAGAGAAGTAGAAGGGAATCACCAAGAAAAAGAAGAATGATGATATCCAGCTTAGGACCCTGGGTGTGCCAAGCCTATACTCACCAGATGTGAGCCCCTGGGAACATGGACCACTTGTTTACATCCTTTTGATTTGTTTTCGCACTTAAAATAATCAAAGCAAGCAGAAGCCTTTTATAATTATGATAAGATAGAGAACAGAATTTTATTTTCTCCCCATTCAATAAAATGTCTGTGTGGACATTAGTAAAAAATAGTTATCCTTTGCAGAGGTGGCGAAGTGACAAAATAAGCAGAGTTGCAAAAACAAAATTCTGTCCCTCCCCCACCGCGAAACTCAAAGGTCCCCCTGCTGTAGTGGTCTTTAACAACTTTACCCCATCCAACTATCTGAATGCTTTTTGTGGTAGCATGCTTGGCAGTACGAGTTTTGCCACTGCAAGCTGGAGGTTGAGGTCATTACAGACGCCAGAATTAGTTCTGCCACCAATAACAAACTTGTGTGTGACGTCACTTTAATGAAGAAGGATTTTGTCCTAAAGTTTAGGGCAAAATCCCAAGCAGCATAGAACAATTACATATTGTATGATTGATTTGAAATGGAGAATAGTGTGCATTTTAAACAAATATCAGTAACTGCTGAAAACAGTCTTTATATGTGTCCAGCAAGCATTCAGTTTGCAAAAATAAATAAATAAAATGATAATAAATGAATAAATAAAGGAGAAATTCTATAGAAAATACAGAATCCAATAAATTGAATTTTATTTTATTTTTATTTTATTTTATTAATAACAAGATACACAACAGGTAACCATTAACAGTGTATCTGAGATCAGAATTAAGTGCCATATAACTAAACTGTCCTTACTTAAAATTCAGGGAAATTAATAGTGCTGCACGAAAGACATTTACAATTCAGGAAATCCTCTGATGACGTTTTAAATTAATTTTTTTGTTTAGATTTAGTTTTATTAAGGGTAAAAATTATACATAAAAAAGGGACAATATAAGGGCTAGTTCTGAACTCGCTTAAAGTAAATCCATCCATTACTTTTACAAGATTTTAAACTCGCTTAAAGTAAATCCATCCATTACTTTTACAAGATTTTCAAAGAACTTATTATTATTATTAGCCATATGGTACAAGGAAGCCTAAGGCTTATGCTGTACCAGATAAAAAAAATTTCTAAGTTACCCTGAGAGAGAGAGAGAGAGAGAGAGAGAGAGAGGGAGGAATCACCAAGAGAGTTTGTTATTTGGAGCATTAGCAGCTAAGGCCATATTGCTCTGGGGATATGCGGTGGTCATTCCCTGACCTTTCCGCATCCTCCGTATTTGGTGGTCACGGGCTCGAACCCCAGACTGCTGCTCCTGCCCATCTGGCTATGGAGGCACCCACCAAGAAAGAGAATGATGATATCCAGCACAGGACCCTGAGTGTGCCAAGCCCGTACTCACCAGATATGAGCCCCTGGGGATGACTAGTCAAAATTAATTGTGTTACTTCAGAGTAGAAAAAAAAAAAAGTTAAGTTAAAGTTTACCAACAATAATAAGACTGTCAACTTTGTAACACCTTACTATATTTCTGGTTAAAATGCAGTAGATTATATAGGAACTACTACTACAATGCTGGGAAAAAGTCGTGAGTTAGTGTTAAATTTGAGTGACTGCACTTCTGCCCAGACACGATAGGAGGGAGTATATTGTGAGAACCTTGTCAATCATTTCGGCCCTGGAGGCACTGTGCAAGGCTCACGTGGTAGAATTTTTATCAGCGTGGTCTGTGCTTGTTAACAGGAGAGACTGCTTCTACAGGAATGGGATAAACTTAAATAGAAGGGTGCAAGAGTGTCTGTTGATGTTATCGAGGCAGCATTAGGTGGATCGGAAAACTGCTAGCTTGGGGGATTCACAGACTAAAAAGTTAAAAGTAGCCACAGCTTAGAGAGCAAGTTGCTGGGGACATCAGGAGCTGCTGGGGGTCATCATGAAACAAGTAAATACATGGGTTGTTGTTGTTGTTATTTGGTTTTTAGGAGCATTAACAACTAAGGCCATATTGCTCCGGGATATGCGATGGTCATTCCCTGATCTTTCCGCATCCTCCGTATTTGGTGGTGACGGGCTCGAACCCCGGTCTAATCAAGAAGCGTGTGCTACGCACTGCTGCTCCTTCCCACCTGGCTACGGAGGCGCCTTAAATACATGGGCTGTGTTAGGGTAACTAAGAGTAAGAACAAGTGCATGTATACTTGCATATACACCAATGCTAGAAGTAGAGTAAATAAATTTGAAGTACTGGTCAAGACATCAAAGGCAGATATTGTTGGGATATTAGAGACGTGGTGTCACACAGATATTAGGAATGCAGAATTGGAATTTGGGGAGTACAATGTGTACAGAGAGGATAGACAGAATAGGAAGGGAGGAGGGATTATGCTGTTAATTAAGAAAAACATACAATCTAAGGAAGTGCATCCAGTTGACATAGATGGACAGTGGAATGTTGAGTCAGTTTGGTGTGACATAAGCACTGGGAAAGCAAAATTTGAGAGTAGGAGTGTGTTATAGGCCTAATGACTCTTAATGAATACAACAAACATTTGTACAGGGAAACCGAATGGGTCAGTAAATCAGATTGTGTTATAATGGGGGATTTTAACTTCCCAGATATTGACTGGAACTTGTGGATTGGTCACTCGCACACTAGGAAGACTTTTGTGGATTTATTGGATGATTGTTTTCTGCAGCAGCATGTTCGAGAGACAACCAGAGAGTGTAATACCCTTGATCTGGTTATCAGCAGTGATTATTCGGGCAGTAAGAATTTTCAGATAAAGGAACCACTAGGTGGCAGTGACCACAGTGTGCTGATGTGGGATTTACTTAAAGATATAATTACCATCAGGAGTAAAGGGAAAGGTTTTTGCATCCGTAAAGGTGATTACAGTGGTCTAGAAAGTTGTAAAATTCTGTACAGTGGGACCAACAGATGATGTTACAAACAGCAAATTCTAAGTGGGAAGCATTCAAGGAATTAATCGTGGAAGCTACTAGGCTTTTCATACTGATTAAGTTCAAAGTTTAGGCCTAAATGGATGTCAGATGAACTAATCAGACTCATGGCAGAGAAGAAAAATGGCAGTGGGATGCATATAAATTATCAGGTGATACGGAAGCCTATGGAAGATATAAGCTAGTCTGTAATCAAGTCAGAAAGGAGATTAGGCAAGCGAATGCAGATTACGAGAAATGTTTGGCAAAGAATGCAAAGAAAAAAACCAAAGAGTTCTTTACTTATGTAAACTCTAGAAGGAAGGGGTTGAATCAGATTGGTCCATTTCATACCGATGGTTCAACTGTTGATGATCCTGCTCACGTAGCTAGCAAACCGAATGAGTATTTTGCATCTAAATTTACACATGAGGAGTTATTCAAAGAAGGGAATGCCAGAGGTGTATTAAACTCTGACAGTGAGCTAAATGATTTCTTAATAACTGAGAGTAAAGTGGACCAGAAACTGTTGAATATAAACTTAAGAAAGGAACCTGGGGGGTGGATGGGATCTATCCAGTTTTATTAATGGAGACAGAAAAGGAAGTAAGCAAACTCTTAGCCATAATTATCAGAGCATCCTTGGACTCTGGGGAAGTCCCCACGGACTGCAGTTGTGCAAATGTATCCCCAATTTACAAAGGGGGATCTAAGGGTGACACGAGTAATTACAGATGAGTTAGTTTAACTTCTGTTCCGGGGAAAATAATGGAGTCACTGGTTAAAAATGCATTGCAGGATCATCTAGACAAGACTGCAGTAATAATTCAGACACAGTGTTTGTTAAGGGAAAGTCTTACCTGACAAATTTTGATATCATGTGCTTGGATTTCAGGAAAGCTTTTGACACTGTTGCACATGGAAGACTACTGCACAAATTGGAGTAGTATGGTATTAAGGGTAAGTTGCTACAATGGATAAAAGGGTGGTTGAGTAGGAGAAGACAGAGAGCGGTAATCAATGGATGCTGCTCTTTGTAGACTACTGTTATTAGTGGAGTCCCCAGGGTTCGGTGTTGGGCTCACTATTGTTTTTTTTTTTATTTATCAGTGATATTGATGAAGGTATATCAGGCTTAATGTCAGCGTTTGCAAATGATACAAAGGTTGGCAGGGTTGTTAATGACACTAATGGCAGTGTGCTGCTGCAACAGGATCTAGAAAATTTGGGGAGATGGGATGAGAAGTGGCAAACTGAAATTTAACATTGACAAATGAAAAGTACTGCATATGGGTAGAAGTGACCCCAGAGAAATGTACCAACTGTGTGGTACTACACTTAGGGTGGTAGAAAATGAAAGACCTGGGAGTAATTGTGCAGTTAGATATGAAGTTTTCTGAGCAATGCAGACAGGCAGCCAGATCAGGTTATGAGTATTGTCAGTGATATGCAGGAATTTTGCTAGTTGGGAAAAGGAGGTGATTATCCCTTTATATGAGGCAATGGTCAGGACATGCCTTGAGTACTGCATACAAGTCTGGAGGTCTCATTTTAGGAATTGATTTGTAGAGTTACTTGAGCATGTACAGAGAATGGCAACAAAATTGGTGAGGGGAACGAAGGGGTCCTTTTACCAAGAAAGGCTTAATTTCTGCAAATTGCAGCAGCGGGAGACTAGGCACCTGCAAGGTGATCTGATTGAGGTGTATAAGGACTTGAATGGGTTGAGCATGCTGTATTCTGATGGGATTCTTCTATTTGATCAGATTATGAACCTGAGGGGGCATAAATTCAAATTGAGGAAAGACAGTTATAGAATAGATGTGCAAAAATTTGCCTTTAGCCAGCAGGTGGTTAATTGCTGGAACAATCTTCTATCTGTCGTTGTGGAAGTTGATAGCTTAGATAAATTCAAGGAGGAACTGGACAAACTTTTAGAGGGAATGGATGTGAGAATTTTTTTATTTATTTTTTTGGCTGATGCTATATAATCTCATACATTTGCTTTCTTGCATCATTAGCATTAGTAGAGGCATTTGATGCAAGAAAGCAAGCTTATGCAGCATCAAACAAAAAAAAAATAAAGTAAAAAAAAATAAATAAAAAATAACCACTTCCACTTCACCCCTCTGTTCGTTCGAAATACCTGTCCAGCTGAGCCTTAAACTTATTTAGGCTATCAACTTCCACGACAAGGGATGGAAGTCTGTTCCACCTACCAACCACCCGCTGGCTAAAGGCAAATTTCCGCACATCTATCCTACATCTGTCTTTCCTCAATTTGAACTTATGCCCTCTCAGGTGATTATTCTGAGCAAGAGGAAGAATCCCATCAGCATTGAGCATGCTCAAACCATTCAAGGCTTTGTACACCTCTATCAGATCTCCTCGCTGGTGCCTAGTCTCCAGACACTGTAATTCGCAAAACTTAAGCCTTTCTTCGTAAGAGCACCCCTTTGTTCCATTCACTAATCTTGTTGCTCTTCTCTGTACTCGTTCCAGCAGCTCTACATCCTTCTTGAAATGAGGCCTCCAGGCCTGTATACAGTACTCTAGGTGTGGCCTGACCATTGCCTTATACAAGGGAATAATCACCTCCTTATCCCTGCTAGAAAAATTCCTATATATCATTGACAATACACCATGAGCTACTCTTGCAGCCTGTCTGCACTGCTCAGAGAACTTCATATCTGCCTGCACAACCATCCCCAGGTCCCTTTCATTCTCTACCACTGTCAGTGTAGTACCACAGAGTTGATACGTTGCTCTGGGGTTGCTGTTTCCCATATGTAGTACTTTACATTTGTCAATGTTAAACTTCATTTGCCACCTCTCAGCCCATCTGCTCAACCTTTCCAGATCCTGTTGCAGCAGCAGCATAGTGTCAGTAGTGTCCTTGACAACCCTGCCAACCTTCGTATCGTCTGCAAACTTGGACATTAAGCTTGATATACCATCATCAATATCATTTATAAATACAGAGAACAATAAAGGACCCAATACTGAACCCTGAGGGACTCAAAATAACATTAGTCCACGATGAGCAGTGTCCATTGATTACCACTCTCTGTCTTCTCCCCCTCAACCAACCCTTTATCCATAGCAGCAATTTGCCTCCAATGCCACACTGCTCCAATTTGTGCAGCAGTCTTCCATGTGCAACAGTATCAAAAGCCTTTCTAAGATCCAAGTATATAATATCAAAATTATTACCTGCATCCAGTTCTTTTGTGACTGCATCATAGTATCCAATCAAATTGGTCAGGCAAGACTTCCCCTTAACAAAACCATGCTGTGTCCGAGCTATAACTGAAGTCTTGTCTAGATGATCCTGCAGTGCTTCTTTAACCAGTGCCTCCATTAATTTTCCGGGAACAGAAGTTAAACTCACAGGTCTATAATTACTTGTGTCAGCCTTTGATCCTCCCTTGTGAATTGGGGTCACATTTGCACATCTCCAGTCCATGGGTACTTCCCCTGAGTCCAAGGAAGCTCTCATAATTATGGCTAAGGGTTTGCTTACTTCCTTTGCTGCCTCCTTTAATATAACTGGATAGATCCCATCCACCCCAGGTGCCTTTCTTGTGTTCATCTTCAACAATTTCTCCTCCACTTTACTCTCAGTTATTACAAGATTCTCTACCTTACTGCTAGAGTTGAATACACCTCTGGCATTCCCCTCGCTGAATAACTCCTCATGTGTGAATGTCGATGCAAAATATTCATTTAGTTTGTTAGCTACCTGAGCAGGGTCATCAACAGTTGACCCATCGATATCAAGTGGACCAATCTGATTCATCCCCTTCCTTCTAGAGTTTACATAAGTAAAAACTCTTTGCTGTTTTTCTTTGCATCCCTTGCCATGGATCTCTCGTAATCTGCCTTTGCCTGCCTAACCTCCTTTGTAACTTGGTTACAGATCAACTTGTATCTATCATAGGCTTCTGTGTCACGTGTTAATTTGTATGTATCCCATGCATTTTTCTTCTCTGCCATATGCCTCATTAGTTCATCTGACATCCATTTAGGCCTAAACCTTGAACAATATTTCTTAGTTGGTATGTAAAGCCTAGTAGATTGCAAGATAAGTTCTTTGAATGCTTCCCATTTTGAATTTGCTGTTGGTAACATCATCAGTTGATCCCACTGTATAGAATTTAAATACTGTCTCAGTCCATCGTAGTCACCTTTACGAAAGCAATACCCCTTCCCTTTACCCCTAATGGTAGTTACCTCTTTGAGTAACTCCCACTTCAGAACACTGTGATCACTGCCACCTAGTGGTTCATTTATCTGCAGATTCTTAATGCATGAAGAATCACTACTGATAATCAAATCAAGAGTATTACTCCCTCTAGTTGCCTCTATCACTATTACTTTGGTCATAATGTAATCAAAATGAACGACAGTCATCAGGTTGAGCTACTGCAACAAGATCTAGGAAATTTGGGTCAATGGGCTGAGAAATGGCAGTTGAAGTTTAACTTTGACAAATGCGAGACACTGCACATGAGTAGCAGCAACCCCAGAGTAACTTATCAAGTGTGTGGTACTGCACTCAGGGTAGTGAAGAATGAAAAAGGCCTGGGAGGGTAACTGTGCAGTCAGACATGAAATTCTTTGAGCAGTGCAGACATACTGTCAGGACAGCTCATGGTGTTTTTTTGTCAATGATATACAGAAATTTTGCTAGCAGGTATAAGGAGGTGATTATCTTCTTGTACCTTGTATAAGATGCCTGATGCTCTGCTCGATGCTTTGAGCAGAGCATCAGGGTTGACTGAAGTTCTGGCTTGGGTATTTGCCAGTAAAACGAATCCCAAATGGATGGCGTTGAGATCTAGTCCGTGACTATCTTAACTGTGGCTACCAGTTGCTGTATTTCAGTAATATCAGGTAGTCGCTGCATCCCCAGTGAAGTAGCTAAGGTTGTAGTTCTGTCCTGCGGTGGGAGACAAGCTTTCAAGTTAATCCATTTAAGGAGCCAGATTTCTGAAGCAAGGATTGGCTTCTTCATTGTAGTAGCTGCTGATGCCCACACTTCAGCGACATAGAGGAGTGGAGAATAAATTACTGTTCTAATGAATTTCTTAATTATATGAGGATCCTTAACGTAGATTAATTGTTGTTTGGCTGCTCTCGACATGAGCTTGTCTACAAGAATGTGAAACCGAAGTTTTGGGTCAAATACTATTCCCAAATTGGCGTGGGTAGGAGTAGCAGATATGACAATTCCATTGAGTGTTGGTGCTATTACTCTAGGGATTGGTTTGAGGGAAAACACCATTAATTTTGTTTTTTGTGGATTGATTGAGAGTCCATACTGTTTGAGGTAAGAGGTGATGTTGATGAGACAAGTGTTGTGATCATGCTGTAGTCTCATTCTTGAGGCTATAGGATGTATGCCTATTGTTTCTAACAAGGTTGGAAGCAATAGGCATTAGAATTTTTATATTGTCTGAATACGTGATTTTATCCTCAAGGACAAGAGGTGCAATTATGGCTATAAATAACAAGCCAGATAGGACTCCTCCTTGTCGAACACCAGCAGAGATCACTTTCTTGTGTGATTGTCCATAGGTATCAATCTGTGGAGGAGTGATGCTATGAACCAGTGGATAATACCTTGGATTAGATAGTGGGCTTCAAGTAAGCAGAGGAGGCCAACATGTTGATGACATCAAAGGCAGCTTCAATATCTAGGTAGGTGATTGTGAGTGCCTCGTACCATTCAAAAGCAGACAATATAGTACATGTGGTTGCAAGTAGGTTTGTCACTGTGGACTGGTTTTGGATGGCGTAGAGGATCTGCGGCGGCTTATCTCCAAGGATGATTCATTAAGATAGGCAACATTCCAGGATTTTTAGGGGCATTGAGGGGTTAGATATTGGCCAAAAGTGCTTAAGTAGAGTAGGGTTTGAACATTTGTATGCGGTCTGACAAGGTAGCTGTTCCAGGCTTTAGGAAAGATTCTTGTGGTCATAATTCTGTTGAAGATGGACGGGCTGAGGCATTTTACCATGAATTGTGGCATTCATCGGCCCCAGCAGTTGCTGGAAGTGAATTTATCACTGCTATCAACTGGTGTGTAGAGATGATGGAATGAGGATGTCTTATAATTCATGGTGGGGATATAGAAGAGGGTTTGGTTGTCTTGCAGGTGTATTGAATCTGGTGATATGATCTAGCCATTGAGCTGAGTCCAGCTGATTAGGGAAGCTACGGGATCTGAAGTTGCATGGGATTTTTGCTTTTTGAAGTTGGGCACCCAGGTATGCTGTTATTGCTCTTGATTTCTACCTGTTAAATTGTGCTCATGCTCTTGAATAAGATATGCGGTTGGAAACCTGTTGAGTACTTTTTCATATCTGGTTGCTGCTTTAATAGAAAAGCCATGTGGAATTCTGGATCCCACCAGGCTTTGGAGTGAGATGAGATCCTTATCCTCTTCGATGTGGCATATTGTGCTTACCCAGTGAGTTACAGCAAGCAAGACATCACACATTTCAACAACATGCAAAGGGTGGCAGCTTGCAGGCATTTTTGACTGTTAAGGAACTTGGGGCTGATGATGACGGAGGTTTTGATGTTTTTTTTGGCAGGTGGTCCTCAAGTAGGTATAATTAATTTTGCATAGATAGGTTGGTGATCCGATTTGTAGTGCGGCTCAGGTGATTTTCCAATCATACATGTTAAGGAGGAAAATAGCAGGTCAAGGTGGTTTTTGCCTCTAGTAGGGTAATGATTGATTAGCTGTATATTTGCTGATTTCAGGTAGTCAACAAGAACCTTCTTCTTGTGGACTGTGGAGTGAAGTTGAAATCCCCGATGATGATATTGTGAGCTGAGGGGTGCAAGTGGTTTATAGCCCAGTTGACTGCCTCAGTAATGATATCAATATGGGTACAGGGGAATATAAATTAAGCAGATATCTACTGTGCATGCATTTCTGAGCAGTGTGATATAGGGCTTCGAATTTCAGTGAGTCACTGGAGTTAGGTTAGTGTTGATCAGTTTAAAGGCCACCTCTTTGAAGAACATAGCAACACCACTTCCCCTTCTGCTTCTCCTGGAGGTAAACTCTGTCCTATAGCCTGCTAAGCGTAGCTATCACTATGTTCTGTTGCTCATGCCCAAGCCATGTTTCGGATATAGCTAGTATATTGAACTTGCCTGCTAGCAGGATTTGTTCCATAGTCTATTTTATTTCTTAAGTTCCTAACATTCTGATACATTACAGTTACAGTGTCCGAGTGAAGGACTTGAATTAAATTTTTGGGGCTTGAGAGAGGAAGAACCACATGAGGTCGTGGCTGTCTCATTGTGATCATCATTGGGATTGGCCAGCTTGCCTTGTTTGCTCAGAGAATTTGTGCTATGTGGTAAAATGGGGGCATTGTCTACTGCAATGGTAGAACCAACTATCTTGTTCTCTGTATGGCATAAAAAGCGTGATTACTGTTGAACCTGCATCTCGAGTCAGCTTCCTGTATACAGGAGTACTGTATACAGTATATATAGTCTGGAGGTCCCACTTTAGGAAGGATGTAGATCTGCTGGCATGGGTGCAGAGAAGGGTAACCAGATTGGTGAAGGGAACAAAAGGGTGCTCTTACCGAGAGAGGCTTCAATTCAGTAAACTGCAGTCTCAAGACTAGGCACCTGCAGGGATATTCGATTGAGGTGTTTATAGTCTTGAATGGACTGAGTAAGCTGAATTTTAAGGTAGTCTTCTACTTTCCGAGACTACACACTAGGGGGCATAAATTCAAGTTGAGGAAGGTTGGTTGCAGGACAGATGTGCAGAAATTTGCTTTCAGCCAGTGGGTGGTCAATTGTTGGAACAGGCTTCCATCTGTTGTTGCAGAAATTGACAGGTTGAACAAATTCAAGGGAGAACTGGAGAAATTCCTGGAGGGTACAGATGAGTAAACTTTTTTTTTTTGGCTGATGCTATATAAGCTTTATAGAAGAAATATTTTTG
Organism: Mastigoproctus giganteus; assembly: GCF_048544385.1. Lineage (NCBI taxonomy): Eukaryota > Metazoa > Arthropoda > Arachnida > Uropygi > Thelyphonidae > Mastigoproctus > Mastigoproctus giganteus. The sequence continues at coordinate 229,141,548 of NC_143577.1, forward strand.
CAGTGCTAAAATAATTTATGAAGCCACTTTGAATAAATACAAAAAAAAAAAAAAAAAAAAAAAAAAGTATAAGTATAAATAAAACCTTCATCCAAGACTTCCTTACAGCTATTTTTAGTATATTAAGAACAGTATAGCCAGGCAGAATTTCTCTTTCAAATCATTGGATACAAAAATTTAAGCAGTTACTGCTTTTTTTTAATTTAAAATGAATGGCCATTCCTCATTTTAAATAAATTATGTATAATGATTAAAAAAAATTGCAAGTATGTCCACTATTATACAATATGGGTTTTATAAAAGTTAGTTTATTTGATTTACTGACTAAATGTACTATACAATTAAGTAACATTTCGGGAACCTTGCTGGCCTGCAACCTACCATTTGCAGGCTCCAAGCCCAACACAGGTATAAAAAGCTCTTAACAGCACTTTTCTGAATAGGGGAGACATAGGCATTCTGCAAAACAGGTGGCTGTTAACAGGTAAGTCAATATCTTATTTACTTGTATTTTATTTTTACTTTATTTGTATAAAATTTGTAAATTATAGATTACTGAATGTTTGTAGTAACACATTAATTAGTAATTAATTGTAAAAATTTTGTTTTTTCTGTACTTTAGTACAGCCAATTATGGTCTGATGATGGGTTCTGGCAAGATTCCCGAAACATTGCTATACCTAATTGTATTTAACCTAATACATTTAACTAAATGTACCATACTTAATTGTATAGTACATTTAGTCAGCAAGGCTAAATAAACAAACTTTTATAAAACCCACATGGTATTTAGAGTTAAAAATCACCATGTAATTCTTTTCCTGATTATATTGTAACTAAATTTAATTAGTTTTGTTTAGATTAAAGAATAAAACTGCAGAGACATCTCGCAAAACATGACTTTTTGACTCAATTACTAACAAAGATTTTAAATGATACACAGGTGAAGGACATCAAAATGACATCACACTATTTTGTTATTGGTGGTGGAAATGATCCTGGTGGCAGTACTGAGCCAGCCCAAGAAGGACCATGCCGACCCATCCCAGCACTTGGATGCCAACAGGCAAGTGATACAACTTATTAAATGAAAAGAGCATAGTATTTTTCTGACCGTGACATGTACTGTAAGAATATTAACCTGACAATTAAGTATTGTCCCCTTCTGTAACATGAATGATGTCAGCCTCCTGACAGGAACCAAGTTTCAACTTTCAGCTTCACATTTTACCAGTAGGTTGCAATGCTTATTAATTTCAGGTATTCATTTTTTAATAATTTAAAATTTTCAAATATTGTATTTTTGCATCTAAAAATACTCATTAGTTTCAATGAAATAAAAAAATTATTAATTATATTTAAATTTTCAGAAAAATAAAATAGAAGCATGAAACAATCTCTGAAAAATTTAAGTTTGTGGAGGTATTAATTGCATTGAAACTTTGGCTTTACTTCAACACAACAAATTAAGCCAATAAAAAAAAACCTTTTAAATTAACATATTTCAATAAAAATTAATTTTTATTAATTTTGCATGTGTATATGAAAAATATAAACATAAAATAGTAACATGAAACACAAAATCATTTACATCCTTTTTTATAAGGTTCTTGTGGCATTCACTACATAAAAATTCTGCATGGCTGAAACAGAAAAACAATTCCAATACACTGCTTCCTGTGCACATTTTTATGACTTTTTTTATTTTTATTATGAACAGCCTTCTTTGCATATTACCACCTTCATGTCACTTGCAAACTGATGCTTTCTCAATTCACTGGGGAAATAAAATTACCATGGATCAACTGTCATTCCACCCCGCCCCACCTCTTCATAGAACTGTAAAATATGATGATCTGTGGCTTTCCCCCCACCTCCTGTTGAAGCATCAGTTTTACTGGCAAGCATTATGTACACTACCTATCAGAATAATGTTCTAAACTTTTTTTGGTGGCACAGGATACTTTTGTGAACAATGCAAATACAGCTATAAACTATCAGAATTTTGCTTATTTTCCACGATAATTCTCACACAGTGAGTGGTTAGCTTTGAGAAGCTTTTGGCTAATGAAAAACATGCTATTATAATGAAAGGCAGTGTTTCACTATAGAGTGAACTGTACTTGGCCAGACATAATGGAGTAACATAAACATCACCTACCCTCTTGGAACCACTTGCTGGAAAATAATATAAATGCGAAAAAGCAGTGTATACAAGACTAAAGACAATATTAGGAAGGTGCAAAAAGAATCAATTACTAACTCCCAATAAGTGAGTTACCAAGAGTAAATATTTTCATGCTGTCCCTGTCAGGGGATGCAGTGCTACTTCCGAGTTAAAAAGAATAATCTTCTTAATATATATCCATACAGTACCTCTCTTTTAATTCCGAAACATTTTAAATTAAACTTGTACTTCATTTGCCACAGAAGCAATTTTTTCCTTTCTACATCAATTTTGGAACATAAAGAGCTCATAACAACTGTGGGAACAGGAAGGACTATGTAGCCTATTCCATTTTCCTCTTTTATCTTGCTATTTCCTGCATGCACTGAATTCCTTCTTTCTTCCCCATTACTGGTTTGCATCAAAGACCATGATACATTTATGTATTAAGTCCATAAACTGTATAATTTAAAAGTCAGTTGGTATTCTGTGGGATGAAAAATCAGTATTATGATAGGAAGGCCAACTTTTGTCTTTGTCAGCATTCAAAATACCACATGCCACACAAATACCAATTTAAAATAGACTTAAAATAGATTAAAAATTACATTAATACTATATTTTGTCATAAAAGCAACTACTTTTTTCCTATTGTGTTCTGCTTTAACCATCTAGATCAGGGATGGCAAACCTCTGTCCCCATGAGAACCAAATGTGCCTTAGGTGCTCATCAATGCAACAAAACTGAATTCATAAATAAAATACATTTTGAGGAACATTCTGAGTTACACATATGTTTGATGGATTGCATGGGACCTGTGGATCACTAGTTGGACAACCAATCAGATCTAGCTAAGCATGCTTACTTTAGAAGGAATAAAAACTAGATGTAAAACATGCTGATATATTTTTGTTGTCATAATTAAATGCAAATGATTTGAGAGAGAATGTATATTATATGATACAAACTGAAAAATCACATCATTGAGAGTCACAATAAATATACCTTTATTGGCATGAACATGTTTGTACAACTTCCACAGACTTTCTTCAATAGCTACCATATAAAAATAGCTTGGTATTTCTCATTATATTGAAAAAATTTGCACAGGAAATAGTAAATAACATTTATAATCTCCTAAGTTCATTAGTTTTTAGCTTTACTTCACACAAACGTTTGCATCCAGGAAGAAACTGAACAAAAACAGATATAATACAGCCATGCATGTTTTTAATAAATCTCAAAGTAGCATGATTTTTGATTGCAAAAAAAAAAATAATAAATAATAAAAAAATTAAAATAAAAAAAAATTTTAATTCACCGGATGAATCGTACTTTACTGGAACCAGAAGGCTAGTTAAAAAAAAAAAAAAAGCTTAACTTTGTAAAATTTTAAAATTTTGACTGAACATGGATTCAAAATACACTATACAGTATTTAGTTTTATCTCCAGCAGTATATCGAACTTGCAGTCTGGACATGATGTAACAGTAAAGCCCTTAAATGTGGAAATTTAAAAAAAAAAATATATATAAACATTGCAATAGCAATATTGATGATGTACTTCTTCCAGCTGCATGACACAAGGACAACATTACATTATTTTCGTATGTTATTAGTCCTTAATTTTCAATGTTTCTGAACCTCTTCTCAGAATAGAAAAATGATTGCTTGGCTCATGAATAAAACCACAGATACTCTATTAAATATACTACTATTAACAGTAGATTATAATCATAGGTGACAGCAGAGAAACATTTTAGTCTCTTTTTTATTTATCTTCTATTTCATTAAATGAAATAGAACTACTTGATTAAATCTGTTTTCATTAATACTTATAAAATTCTCCAAATCTTGTTTAAAATTCCTGAAGTCTTAATAAAAATTATAATTTAACTTATTCAATGCTCGTTACACAATACAATGCAGTTTCATAATATGGCGTAGGAAAAATTTGCATTTAAGAGTATTACAAAGTGAGCAGAAATTGCATAAGATTAATATACAAACAAATTTACTTACTGCTAATAACAAATATTTGCAGAATATAAGAAAAACTATTACTATAAGTCATAAGAACACTGCATATTCCTGCAACAGGCAGAAACTAAATTAAACTTAACTAAGCACCATAATGTATTAATTAATAAATGAAAACCCATGTTTTATAACTAGGAATTTGTCTTTAGTAGTTCTTTTGCAATATAATACAATTTTTATTAATAAATTCATTAAAGACAAATTCCATTATTTTGTATTTAAAGCAGAACTTTAATTTCTACTACTGGGTAGGCAATGTTGAATACTCATATTTGCATAGATTTATTTTCACCAATATAAATAATAATTATCATGGAACTGCTGCATCATTAACTGTAAGGAAAATAGCACCTGACTGTGACCAACACCTGAAGAATGACAGCCGCAAAAATGACTGGTTATTTCAGGATGACAATAATAAAAATAAAACTGATTTAAATAAAATACTAATTTAAATATATCATAATCCATGCATTAAAACCTGCTGAAAACGTAATAAAAAATAATTAAAACTATGTGAGGTATTAGAATTATAACATCCTAAATTTTAAAAGATGAACATAATTATTTCATTATTTTTGTACTTTGTACTTCCACACAGTTCTTGCTTAAACTACAACATGCAAAGCATCTCATCAGCACAAGGACAGAATTGTCAACTAACACACCCAGCATGCTTTGTAATTAAATGCGCTACATAATCACTAATAGTCATTAGCTGCCCAGACAATTTATCACAGTGATCCTCTTGTATAGGCACATCAAATCATGCTACAATATTATCAACCAATATTAACCTATTGGAGAGAAACACCCAGAGGTGCCAATAGAGATTTGGAGATTCAGCATAACAGGAGCATGCTCGTGGGTCAGGCATGCAAGGAAATGGATAAGAGATGGGAAGTGTTGGAATGGTCCTCTTCACTGTTATAGCTATAGCAGAAAGATTAACAAATTTACATGATCATTTAACTTGAACACGATGCTACAAAATGGGGAAAAAAAAAACAAAAAAACATGCAGTTAAAACACAGCTACTTTGTTTAACCGTAATTCTTCAGCAAAAGTTCTTCACCCTTAATTTCTAATCAAGCAAGCCAACTAATGTTTTAGTATTTTGTTACTGAAAACAATTTCTCAATGTTGAAAGTGCATTTGGGATAATCCTTGTTATCCCAAAACTGTATTGAATTTCCTGAGATTTTTTTTCCCTTAGATAGAAAAAGACTATATTACAGAAAAAAAAGGAAAAAAAAAAAAAAAAAAAAAAAAAACTTGCAGTAAAATTCATTATATAATTATTTATCCAAATAAAACAGATAAAAAAGAAAGCTTGCATTCAATCCCCTTAATAATCTGATCAAAGACTAGCCCTTACTGAGAATATCTCATAAGGAAAACACTTTGGTGTAATTCACTTTAATTATCAAAAAATGATATACAACTGAAAAACTTTTAGCTGAAATGTTCAAAGCTCAAATTGGCTTGTCTGGTTGACATTAAAGAAAAAGGCCTTTGCTTTTCTATTATAATGAAGCTATTTATGTTAATCAATCACAATCTTACAAAATTTGAAATATCTATAAATATATCGCCTCTTAATATTTAATTAGGTGCTTTTTTAAAATTTTTTTTAGGAATGCTAATTGTTTTAAGTTGTTAGTGAAAGTTAGTTATAATGCAGAAAAATAGACAGTTTTGTTAGAAAAGCAGCAATAACAAAACTATAACAAACTATTACCTGTTTAACTAAATAAAAAAATTTAAAAAAGTGAACAGCCCAACATGTTAACAACATATTAAAATAAAAAGCATTCCCTTATCCCACTAGTGGAAATAAAACATAATAACAAGATGACAAAGACAGAATTTATAACAGAGTTAAATATGCTCCAAATATCTTTTTAATCTCTGGAATGGCTTAACCTGATGTTCCCAAATTAATTAAATTTTTCATTATAAAAGTCTTCTACTTAATATAAGTGTTTATTGTATTTTCACACTTTATAAGTGGCAGTTCACCCCAGTTGTTAAACTATTACAAGAGAGTTTTAATCATTATGCATTTTGACTAAACTAAGAATTAGATACGGCTAGGAAGTACTAATTCCAAATAATGTCTTCATCTAAGACAAATGCACTGAAAAATACCAGCAGATGTAACATCAGTAACATGCTATTTACTCTTAATAGTCTCATCGCTGGTGGTAACTGCCATGGTTGTAATTATTTGAAGGAAAGGCACTTGGGCCAGGGCTATGATGTGATGAGCCACTTACCCTAGGATAGGATGGTCTCCCACGACTGCCATGGCGCCTCATTTGGTTTCGCTCTCTGTCCATTTCAAGGTCTTCTAATCGTTGTGTTAAAGTCAATTTTTGCTGAATAGCTAACCTAAGCAGTGAATTCAAAGTTTTCTTTTCTTCTTCAGCTAAAGTAAGTTGTCTCTGTAACTCATCAAGTTGTTCAACATACTCTTCACACCGTGCAGCAAACATGGCACGTAGCGAAGCAAAAGTTGCTGCATCTTCCTTGAGTGCTTTAAGTTCATTGCGAAGCTTCATCATGGTTTCACTCACAATAGCCTTTTCATTCTCATACTTGCTCTTAAGATTTGCTAACGCCACCTCTGCAGTTTGCTTATTAGCTTTAAGGACAGTCCGTAATGTAGCAATCTGTTCCCGTTTAGTAGACAGCAGTGACTTCAGTTTGATAACTTGCTCCTGAAGATCATCCACTTCTGATAATGAAGAGCTACCCTGGGATTCAGAATGGATTACTTTCTGGCGACTTAGTTCAATGGTTGTTTCTACTGCTCGACGAAGGTGACGCACTTGATCATGAATCGTTTCCAAAAGTTTGTTGCACATTCCTGTATCAAGTCTTGTTTCTCCTCTACTACCTTCCTTCTGCAGCATTTTGAGTGAAACATCAGAGTGTAATTTATCTTTTAAAACCTCCAGCTTGTTCCTTCCAGAGTCCGTAGTAGATGACACATCATTATTCTTTGTAACATCATTTTCTTCTGTAAAAACAAACATATATATAATCATTTTAAATCAAGGATATTAAAATTACATTCTCAAACTTTTAATATGATTAATCTTCAAGAAATTAATTCTGTTAAATAATTGTCAGATTTGGGTTTGTCTTATGAAAGACGAAATTGGGGAACTTTCTGGGGAATTCAGACCCAGAAATAAATAAACCTGAATGAAGTGATACATCAATAGATATAGAGCATATTTTTACATAAAAAAAGTAATGACAAGTTTTATTTATGAATTCTTTTATGATTTTTTATATATTGTATATTTATAAATTTTATCAATTTTGATTTCATTTTTGACATTAAACTTTAAAAAAAAAATACTTAAGTGTTTTTTAATTTCTGATTAAAAATTAAAGGGAATTAAGAATTCTCTTTAAGAATTTTAAATTCTTAAATATAAAATAAATTAATATTTTAAGAAATTTATGTACAGAGTTTTCATGTATACGAATTTAAAAATTTCATGAAAAAAACCTGTTCATAGAGCCAACAACTATTGAAAATTCACTTTGGGAGGCCTACCCATGTATGGCAAAATTCACTCGTGAAAGGGATAATTAAGATCAACATGGTTTTGGGTGACAGCCTTGTTACCTTGGCCATCACCTTTTGTTTGTAGAAGATTTCAATGAATTTGGTTGTTAACAGCCTTTAATGCCTTGGGTTCTGGTGCAAAGATATCTTTAATACCCAAAAAAGATAAAATAACACCCACAAAACAGATTGCAGTGGTAATCTGTTCTGAACTTGTTCCCCCCCCTCCAATTTTTTCCCTCCACTTAATGTTAAAAAGTATAAGGAGAGCAACATAATTACAGTTAATTATTTTGACACAATGAATATAGCAAATACTGCAATTAGGGATTTAATTTTGTTTAGATATTTCATCACTCAAACTTTTTAACAGTATTTATGGAAGTACCATGTACACAGAATTGGACAAGTAGCCCTAAGGTCAAATGGTTGCATATAAAACCACAACTCATCAGACAGCACATATATATATATATATATATACAAAGGGTACTAGGAAAGTTTTGCAATATGACGCAACAATGAATCACAGGAAGCTGCTTGTTGCTGCATGTTGAGACATGTTCATACGTGCATAGTAGCCGCCGCGCCAAGTCGATGGGCCAAGTAGCCGCCGCGCCAAGTCGATTCATTAGTAGTGAGAGTGTAAAGTGCTTGCGATGGCATCGTGGTCACAAAATGAGATAAGGACAGTTTTGTGGTATAATTTCGTGCGTGGTTTAACCATAGACCAGTGCTTAGAAGAAATGACTCTTGCACTAGATGATGATTGTCCACATCGTACAACGATATTCAGGTGGTATAGAGAATTCCAAAGGGGAAATTTCACTCTGGAGGATTCTGAGAGGCCGGGAAGGCCACGAACGTCAGTTACGGAGGAAAACGTTACTGCTGTGAGGAAAATGCTTGACGAAAACAGGCGAGTGACCTACCAACAGATAGAGGATACTTTGGGCCTAAATGCACCAGCAATTCGTTCGATTCTGCAAGATCATTTGCACGTGAAGAAACTTTGTTCTCTCTGGGTGCCGCATCAACTGACTGAAGAGCAGATGACACGACGTGTGACTTGGTGCCGGGAGATGTTAAAAAAGTTTGATAAGGGACAATCTCGGTATGTGAACAACATCGTGACAGGTGACGAGACTTGGCTGTACTATTACGATCTGCCGACCAAGGCTCAAAACAAAGTTTGGGTCTTTGATGATGACGACACACCCGTAATTGTCAGAAAATCCCGATCTGTAAAGAAGAAAATGATAGCTGTATTTTTCAAATCGAGTGGAATTGTGGAACGTGTCGTTTTGGACACGCAGAAGACAGTCACAGCTAAGTGGTATACTGAACAATGCCTGCCTAAAGTCATTGGATCTATGAAGAACCTGCGGCCAAAGTCAAGAATGGACACCTGGTACCACCATCACGAAAATGCTCCAGCTCACCGCGCCAAAGCCTGCACCGAATATTTGACCACGACAGGACTGAAACTTCTCGAGCACCCTCCCTACAGTCCAGACCTTGCTCCCTGCGACTTTGCACTGTTCCCGCATGTGAAAATGAAGCTAAAAGGGAGGCGGTTTTCCAGTGATGAGGACCTTCTACGGGCTTGGGACAACGAGTGTGCTTTACTCCCTAGTGAAACTTGGCAGAACTGGTTTAAAGATTGGTTTCGGAGGATGGAGAGGTGTATTGAATGTAGAGGAAATTACTTTGAAAAAATTAAATAAACAAAGCTGTATTGCAAAACTTTCCTAGTACCCTTTTTATATATATATTAATCTTAAAATGGTTTTAAATTAAAAACTTTTTATATTATAAAAATTTATTTAATTTTAAAATAAAAACTTTTTATATTATAAAAGATTTATTACTTAATGTGGAAACAAAAGCATTCACTTTTTGGAGATATTAAAATCAGTAATCAGTTATTACAATTGAGAAAATGATTTAAACTGAAAAATTCTCAATAAACTGTGTCTTTTAATTTTTAATCAGCAGTTATCGAGATTTACTGAAACAACAGTTGATAAATATCAGGATTAACCTGTCCATTAAGACTTTCTAAAAAAACAACAATCAGTATATATATCAAAGTAAGCTGTCCAAGAGGTGGTAGATGACTTTCATCAACCGGTGAAATACCACCACTTTGCTTATTGGAGGCTTGAAGTGGTGAAACCCATGTTTAGTCTCTAGAGCAAAGTTTCCGGCATCCCCCCCCCCCCCCCCCCCATACTTCTCCTTCAACCCATGCACGGTACTAAGTACTATAGGTTTTGATACCTTTCGTGTTTGGGGTTTTCATAAAAAAAAAAAAAAGTGTAGATCACCTGAGCAGAGATGATGATGATTATTATTATTATTAAAGGCCATATGTTACAAGGAAGCCTGAGGCTTATGCTGCACCAGCCAAAAAAAAAAAAAAAAAATTGAGTTACCCTAAGAGAGAGAGAGAGAAGTAGGAAGGAATCACCAAAAAAGAGAAGAATGATGATACCCAGCTCAGGACTCGATGCACATTTTTTGTACATCATGCACACTTCACAGCTAGCACAGTGATTATAATCACAGAATGGGAAAATTGCATTAGTTTGAATCCCATAAAGACAGGAGGAATTTTTATAAGCATTTTTCACTGTTGCTGAGTTAGTTGCAAGGGATGCATGGTTTTTTCTCCTGGTAACTTGGGTTTTTCATCCAACAAAACAGGCAAACTGATCACACAGTATGTGCAATTTATAAACATTATATACTGGTGACTTATGGCTGCCTCAGTGCTAATTCTAAAATAAATGCTTCTCTGCTAAAACAAACTGCAGAATTCAGGGGAGCAGATCCAATCTTCTAAACAATCTGTAACACATAATGGGCTGCCTATGTAAACTCTTTGAAATGATACAAGATATTCAACCTCAACTGCAGCCAACATTGATTTCCTTTAAGGTACACACTTTCAGAAGCACAGAACATTTTCTAGATGTAAAAATAAAGATATTTTCTATCCCTTTCACTCATAACACACAATCACTCTCTGGTTAACAAAATGAATACAACACAAGTACTGGGATTACATTGAAATCTAAAGCAATAATAGCATCAAGTTTGTACCATTAAAAGATTTTGATGAAACAGTTAATGAACTGCTTCATCTAAATATAACATGTTTTATTAAATTAAAATATAACATGCTCCATGTTATATTTCAATTTTAAAAAAACCTCTGAAATAAATTCAACTCTCCTCTTTGGGACCAGTATGTTTTAAGTTATAAAAATGAAACCTGCCAGCAAAGAAAGCTCCTGCCCCCTTCCCAATCTGTAATCCCATCTACCTTCCTATCCATTTCTCCTCCTCTCATCATCACTTTCCTTTTCTATTTTTCATGTTTCTATTTATCATATATGTTTTTTTTTTAAATTCATTTATGGTTCTCACATAATACCTCTTTTCATGTAATTAATGGACATATTTACATCACTTTGATTGTCAGGTACTTTAATTTCCTTTCAATCTCCAATACAAGTTGTCCTCCCCAATCAAAGATTGGCTTCCAATTACCAGATTTTTCAGAAATTGTGATTTTCATTTTCAGTGAAGCTGAAACATCAGAGTGTAATTTATCTTTCAAAACCTCCAGCTTGTTCCTTCCAGAGTCTGTAGTAGATGACATGGCATCATTATTCTTTGTGACATCATTTTCTTCTGTAAAAACAAACATATATACAAACATACATATATATAATAGGTATCCCTACCCACATAAGCAATTGCTGAATGGTAGTACCATACTTGTTGTTTATACTGATATTGTTCTGGAAGCTATTAATTCTGTTGATCACACATATTTGTTCTTAAGGAATTTGATTTCTCTGACAATATATTTATAATTAATTGGTCTTTTAACCAGTTATTGCAATCAATTGAAATCTTTAATTTTTTTTCATTAGTCTGCTTATTTATTATTAATACTTTATATTTTAACACTGTTCCTGGGTCAAAAAAGGAAATTCTACACATTGTGTCTGAGTGCTGAATCAAGTTATGGGAGGGGGGGGGGGCTAGTGAGATGACTTGTGAAGTTTTTGAAGCAAGAAAAAAAGTAACAGAACAGTTTGTAAATTTCTTAAATAAGCTCTGGGGGATGTTTCAGGTCACAAAAGGTAGCTGAATGATTTACAGATATGAGAAAAAGTAGAATGACATCCCACTCTACTTCAACCACTGGGTTCAATTATTGATCCACTCATCCTAGCTATGAAATAATTTTATATGTATGATGAAATGAACGTAGGTGTTGTAATGTTGGTTTCAATTTGTTTATACACTTTCATTTAATGATTTGATAAATTTTTATTCTTTCAACAGAAGTTATATTCCTTGTAGCATATTACTGAGTCCTCAAGGGTAAATTTAGAGGGTTTGAGATTCTAACTACTGCCATTATATAACGGGTTTAACAAATGCTTTCTTCAAATGATTCTTCATGCATTAAGAATCTGCAGATAAATGAACCACTAGGTGGCAGTGATCACAGTGTGCTGAAGTGGGATTTACTCAAAGAGGTAACTACCATTAGGGGTAAAGGGAAGGGTTATTGCTTCCGTAAAGGCGACTACGATGGACTGAGACAGTATTTAAATTCTATACAGTGGGACCAACTGATGATGTTACCAACAGCAAATTCAAAATGGGAAGCATTCAAAGAACTTATCTTGGAAGCTACTAGGCTTTACATACCAACTAAGAAATATTGTTCAAGGTTTAGGCCAAAATGGATATCAGATGAACTAATGAGGCATATGGCAGAGAAGAAAAATGCATGGGATACTTACAAATTAACACATGACACAGAAGCCTATGATAGATACAAGTTGATATGCAACCAAGTTACAAAGGAGGTTAGGCAGGCGAAGGCAGATTACGAGAAATCCTTGGCAAGGGATGCAAAGAAAAACAGCAAAGAGTTCTTTACTTATGTAAACTCTAGAAGGAAGGGGATGAATCAGATTGGTCCACTTGATATTGATGGGTCAACTGTTGATGATCCTGCTCAGGTAGCTTACAAACTAAATGAATATTTTGCATCGACATTCACACATGAGGAGTTATTCAGCAAGGGGAATGCCAGAGGTGTATTCAACTCTAGCAGTAAGCTACAGAATCTTGAAATAACTGGGAGTAAAGTGGAGGAGAAACTGTTGAAGATAAACACAAGAAAGGCACCCGGGGTGGATGGGATCTATCCAGTTATATTAAAGGAGGCAGCAAAGGAAGTAAGCAAACCCTTAGCCATAATTATGAGAGCTTCCTTGGACTCAGGGGAGGTACCCATAGACTGGAAATGTGCAAATGTGACCCCAATTCACAAAGGAGGATCAAAGGCTGACACAAGTAATTATAGACCTGTGAGCTTAACTTCTGTTCCAGGAAAATTAATGGAGGCACTGGTTAAAGAAGCACTGCAGGATCATTTAGACAAGACTTCAGTTATAGCTCAGACACAGCATGGTTTTGTTAAGGGGAAGTCTTGCCTGACCAACTTGATTGGATACTATGATGCAGTCACAAAAGAACTGGATGCAGGGAATAACTTTGATATTATATACTTGGATCTTAGAAAGGCTTTTGATACTGTTGCACATGGAAGACTGCTACACAAATTGGAGCAGTGTGACATTGGAGGCAAATTGCTGCTATGGATAAAGGGGTGGTTGAGGGGGAGAAGACAGAGAGTGGTAATCAATGGACACTGCTCATCGTGGACTAATGTTATTAGTGGAGTCCCTCAGGGCTCAGTGTTGGGTCCATTACTGTTTTCTGTATTTATAAATGATATTGATGATGGTATATCAAGCTTAATGTCCAAGTTTGCAGATGATACAAAGGTTGGCAGGGTTGTCAAGGACACTACTGACACTATGCTGCTGCAACAGGATCTGGAAAGGTTGAGCAGATGGGCTGAGAGGTGGCAAATGAAGTTTAACATTGACAAATGTAAGGTACTACACATGGGAAACAGCAACCCCAGAGCAACGTATCAACTCTGTGGTACTACACTGACAGTGGTAGAGAATGAAAGGGACTTGGGGGTGATTGTGCAGGCAGATATGAAGTTCTCTGAGCAGTGCAGACGGGCTGCAAGAGTAGCTCATGGAGTATTGTCAATGATATACAGGAATTTTTTCAGCAGGGATAAGGAGGTGATTATTCCATTGTATAAGGCAATGGTCAGGCCACACCTAGAGTACTGTATACAGGTCTGGAGGCCTCATTTCAAGAAGGATGTAGAGCTGCTGGAACGAGTACAGAGAAGGGCAACAAGATTAGTGAATGGAACAAAGGGGTGCTCTTACGAAGAAAGGCTTAAGTTTTGCAAATTACAGTGTCTGGAGACTAGGCACCAGCGAGGTGATCTGATAGAGGTGTATAAAGCCTTGAATGGTTTAAGCATGCTCAATGCTGATGGGATTCTTCCTCTAGCTCAGAAAAATCACCTGAGAGGGCATAAATTCAAATTGAGGAAAGACAGATGTAGGATAGACGTGCGGAAATTTGCCTTTAGCCAGAGGGTGGTTGGTTGGTGGAACAGACTGCCATCCCTTGTGGTGGAGGTTGATAGCCTAAATAAGTTTAAGGCTCAGCTGGACAGGTATTTTGAACGAACAGAGGGGTGAAGTGGAAGTGGGTTTTTTTTTTTTTTTTTTTTTTTTGGCTGATGCTGCATAAGCTTGCTTTCTTGCATCAAATGCCTCTACTAATGCTAATGCTAATGCAGACTGCTCATTTGCAGTCACAGTGAGGAACATAACTTCAGTGAGGTTATGTTCCTCGCTGGTTGGGACAAGCAACCTTAATTTTAAATTCACACTTCCTCCAGTATCCAAGATTATATACTTTAAATTAGCATGATATATGTAAACCTATCACTACAGATTTTCAAACTTGGAATATCTTAATTGGCTAAGTAATATAAATAACAATTTAACTAGTATTTATCTTGTGGTGAATGATTATCCAAGTAATAATCCATTCTTATTTAATATTTTTAGCCATTTAGTTGATTTATAGAGCTTCTTAATGTACCGTTATGTAATCGACTTAATAATAATAACAGCAATAAGAGCTTAATTGACGGTACTCACCTCAATTGATCTGCTTAGTTACATGGTATTGAAGTATAAATGAAGTTTAAAATAAGTTAAAATAAATAAAGACTGAATTGTTAAAACCTGTAATTAAAATTTGCTGAAGGAAGAAGAAGTGCACTACCTCGTCCCTGGTTGTCATTTATAAAATATTAATATGAGAACAAGGTGAAGCCAATAGTCACAACAAGTGACTTTTGTGAAAAACGTCTTCTGTTGGCAATGATAGGAGAACAGGAATTATGTATTTAAAGGATTCCTAAGTTCCCATAATGCATTTCAAGACATGTGGGAACTTTACGTAGTAAAGTTCCAGACCAGTGAAAGGTTGGTTGGAAATTTCGTGTTTAGAACATTAAATTTAGTGTTATGGCAACACCATTCTATGACAAGCGCCTCCATGTTGGAAGATTTTTAACTAGACATCAACAACATTATATATTTAATTAAATGTCAATCCGGTTGTAACGCATGCTACATCGGGAGCACAACTGCAAAATATGGCACCACAAAAACTTCCAATACACGTGCTTATTACCACCATAATAGCTTCAGAACTAATCAAGCCAGCACTGAACTTACACAACACGTGCACTCTCACAACCACAATCCCCACTCTCACAACCACAATCCCCACTCTCACAACCACAATCCCCAGCCATCACAATTATTAAATTAGGATCTAGTTACAAAATCTTCCAACATGAGGTGCTTGTCATAGAATGGTGTTGCCATAACACTAAATTTAACATTCTAAACACGAAACTTCCAACCAACCTTTCACCGGTCTGGAACCTTATGCACGTAAAGTTCCCACGTCTCGAAATGCATTATGGGAACATAGGAATCCTTTAAATACATAATTCCCTTTCTCCTATCATTGCCAACCAAAGACTTTTTTCATGAAAGTCGCTCGTTGTGACTACTGGCTTCACCTAGTTCTCATATTAATATTTTATATTATTTTATAAATGACAACCAGAGACGAGGTAGTGCACTTCTTCCTTGAGCAAATTTTAATTACAGGTTTTTAACAATTCCGTCTTTATTTATTTTAACTTATTTTAAACTTCATTTCCACTTCAATACCATGTAACTAAGCAAACCAATTGAGGTGAGTACCGTCAATTAAGCTCTTATTGCTATTATTTTTAGTCATTTAACTTGAAAAACAAAAAATTACAACAGCTTTTCCAAATTTTAGCTAATAGAAAAAAACAATGCATGACAGATTTGTATAAAGAATTCTACAAATAAAATAATTTCACTGAAGGAATGAAAAATATTTAAATATACCTATTTTTTTGTGAGATCCTTTTACATGATCCAGCATAACTCTGCTTGGAGTTTCTCCATTCACCATACACACATGGTGATATAATTGTGCTAACTCTTCAGACAGTACCACTAGATCATCCTATAAAATAACTGGAAATTGTAAAATCCATATAGAGAAGGAAGATAAAAAAATATATATATACAAGCAGAAGAAATTAAGATTCCTTTTATTTCCACTGTTTAACAAAAAATAAATAAAACACCATATACAGGGGTATTTTATAACATATGGGCTGGAGCTATGACTGTTTAAATTAAACAAAAATGGCTATGGAGTTTTCAATAGTAAAAAAATAATACAATATAAATAAAAATAAGCAAAAAAGAAAAACATTTTACTAGATATGTGTGAAGGTTATGGACACATTTATATAAGATTTTTTTTTTCATTGTTTTCAGGTTCTGAATCAATCCTGAAAGTATGGCCCACATGTTATGAAATGCCTTGTATATTTATATTACAAGATATATTTGAAGATCTGTGCAAGCAGAGCAGTTGTTTAAACAAACAGACAAATGATATTCATTTTTAAACTTAATGTTTTTCTACCTCTATGATAAAAATTTATTGTAAGGCCTTTATGACCACTTGAGACTAAATCATTAACTAGCAAGAACCTAGGAAAAATTCTGATAAATAATGAAGGATGCATAACAAAACAATGCAAAATCTGGTTGAGTGGCCTAAATACTGACTATCACAGAGCAAAGCCAGTGTTAGAATTTCTCAAAAATATTTAAACACATTTAAAGCAAATTCTGAGGCATTTCTTATAATAATTGTGATTAAAACGTAGTTGTTAAAGGTGACTGGAAATCCAAGGAAAAGAATGCCAGCTTAAAAACTATTTTAGTTCAATATTCCAATGAAAAAATGATGGCCACTTTTTTCTGGAGATGGTGAAAAAGAGCTCCTTATGAAATTCATACTGTGATAATAACATTATGAAACCATTAAATAAAAATGTCATGGAAAATTGATGTGTGATTCCCTTCCTCCAACAACACCTTTTACTCTCTAACATGTGATAAGGTCAAGATGCTGTTCAAGGATGTAGCTATACTGGATGGAGAGTCCAAAGGACAATAGTGATTAAAAAGATCCTTTTCCTAGAAATGGAAAAAGAATAGCTATTAAAGAAAGAAAACAAGTTAGGTAATGTATGCATTATATTTCAGGAATGTTTAATTATCAATAACATGCTGAAGTAGTTTCAAACTTCTGTACTAATGTAAAAAGTGTTTACAAATAATACATTTTGAGTACCTTAGGTGAGATTTCTATACTCAAAGAATGTGCACCCAGTTTGTGTAGGAAAAAAAAAAAAAAAAAAAAAAAAAAAATGTAAACTGCAGCCATTATCAACCCAGTGCAGGATGGAAGCCTCTTCAACAATTCATGCTGAGGGAAATGGACCATAATCTGCCACGCTGGTCCAGTGCGGGTTGGCAGATCACCATATTTAGCAGTCAGGGGCTTGAACCCTGGTCTACTCAAAGAGCATGTGCTACTGCACTCCCGCTCCTGAGCACTTGGCTACAGAGGCCGTTTGTGTAGAATGTGTACCCAATTTGAAAGATTTCGATTTGTGCACCAGAAGAATGCTACACAAAAATCACCAAGGTGAAGATTTGTGTAGTCTTTTTTTTTTTAACACACGAAATACAGGTTAACTGATACTGACATGACTGACACTGACATTTTGTAAGGACCAGAAACTGCTGTTCCAAATTTACCATAGTGTTTCTGTTGGCAGAGATATATAAGAATTAGATTTAAAACCCCCCCAGGGACCAATAAAAGGTGTGTTGAAAATTTTGTATTAATTCAACTTTTCCTTCTTGAGTAATAATTGAACATTTGAGGCTTACTTTCATTTATACACAGTTTAGTAGGAAAATATAAAATCAGAACTGGACCTAAAACCTTTCAAGGACCAAACACAGCATATGGTGGAAATTTGGTGTCATTCTGACTTTTTCTTCTTGAATGAAATGCTTAAACATCTGAAATTAATACAAATTTCTATGGGAGGAGGTACTGGATGCTATCAAATCAGAAGTAATGCTAAAATGTTCCCTTGGCTAACGGAACATATGCTGAAAATTTCATGTGGGTCTGACCAAACATCCAAAACAAATTTCCGTTTATGCAGAGAGATAAAGCAAAATTTTACAGAGGGAGGGGGCAAAGTTTCAACTATCTCTATTTCAATGAAATGAGGTGCCTCAACAAATTTTTCTAAATAAATTTTTGTAAAAATCTGTTCACTGGGAGTAGAGAAGGCATTATGATCACGTCACAATGAGTCAGTCATTTAGGAATCAAATTACTTCAAATAACTAAAATAAACAAGGTTTGTATTGTATCAAAAGGTTTTTTTTTTTATTGCCATGGAACAGTATTAGTACAGTATTGGGGAAAAAAACCCGAGCTGTTTTGGTAATGGTAAGTAGCATGTTTCACAAGTAATTGTGATATAGTACTACTTCAAATGATGTATCCTGAACAACAACTGTAATAAATAAAATGTGATGTATTTAATACAATCAAGAGGGGAAAAAAAAAAGTTAAATTTCTCCAAAATTGAACTAGTGTTTTTTACTCATTTACAGCATTTACCTTATCAGTATCAAGACTAATTAAATGATAATGTATAAAGAAATGTATTTATATGATAAATTTGTATAAATTTGCTTTATATAATTCATACCAATTTGCTTTATGCAGTGCAGTGTCATATTTAATTATAAGTTAACTTGCATATTTCTCCATTCTTTAACATACATATCAGAAGATACAGTGCAATTTTCGTACCTGAGTGAGATTTAAGCTGCCCTGTGTCTCATTACTGATTTCACCCATTGTTTGGAGATCATCCTCTAAGTCAGTCATGCGACGTTCGTAGTTTTTCAACTTAAAAAAATAGAAAAGGGAAAAAAGAAAAGAAGATTATGTATTGTATTGTAAAGGTTGTCTACTATAAAGTATCACAAATTTTAAAAGGTCTTTGAAAACACCAATTACATTTCATTGGTGCTGTCTAAGATCTTTTCTAAATTTATAAAACAGTCTAGTGTAAAAACTATCAAATGTATACTTCCTATTAATTACCCTCCAACTTTCACTTACATTTTAATATCTGGGATGTTATGGTATTCCAAACTTTCAATTTATCTTTATTATTATATTTTTATATAAAAGTTTTCATTGAAATTTTTCAAGTAATCTCAACTTACCTTAATTCTCAAGTTTGTTACTTCATCCCTGAGTTTTGCCAAAGTAACTTCATCATTTTCTTCCTGTGCAGTTTCTCCTTTATCTTGTAAACCTTTCACATCATTTTGAAGTTGTTCAACCTGTTGTACTGCAAGTTGATAGCGCTGCTCATGTTTCTGGAGCAGTCTCTGAAGTCTAGCAAGTTCAGGTAGATCCTAAATTACAAATTTAAAAAAAAAAAAAAAATTTAAAGCACTGGTATAAAAAATTACAGCCAAGGAATCAAATAATAGTTACAATTTACAATTTCTAGCTGTCTCTCAAAAACTGCCAGAGTTCAAGTTATTATTTATTTTGTTTTGTGAATACATTATTTCCTGGATTTCTGCCCCCTGAATTCTAGGGAACAAAAATCCAGGAGTTACTTACAAGGGGTTTAAAAATAGTTCAAGATGAAAAATGCTTAGTGTTACAATTCAGTCAGACATGAAACTCTCCATGCAGTGTAAACAGAAAGGAACTTTGTATCTTGTATATGATATATAGAACCTTTGCAAATAAGAAAAAAGATGTCATTGTCCTTTTACATAAAATGACATAAAATGATGGTGAGACCATTTCAAATATTGTATTCAGGTCTGGAGGCCACACTTAAAGAAATACATAGAAATTCTAGAAAGGGTTCAAATATAGACAACCAGATTGGCGAGGGGTGCTAATTGATGTCCATATGTTGACAGGTATTGCTCAAAACATCAAAGGCAGATATTGTTGGGATATCAGAGACGTGGTGTCACACAGATATAAGGAATGCAGAACTGGAATTTGGGGAGTACAATGTGTATAGAAAGGATAGACAGGACAGGAGGGGAGGAGGGGTTATGCTATTAGTTAAAAAACACATAAAATCCAGGGAAGTGAAGCCAATGCTTCACTTCCTTGGATGTGGAAGGCCTAATGACTCTGATGAGTATAATAAGATACTGTACAGGGAAATAGAATGGGCCAGTAAATCAGAGAGTCTTATAATGGGGGATTTTAATTTCCCAGATATTGACTGGAATTTGTGGGTTGGTCACTCGCACACTAGCAAGGCTTTTGTGGATTTATTGGATGATTGTTTTCTATACCAGCATGTTCGGGAGGCAACTAGAGGGAGTAATACTCTTGATCTGATTATCAGTAGTGATTCTTCATGCATTAGGAATCTGCAGATAAAGGAACCACTGGGTGGCAGTGATCACAGTGTGCTGAAGTGGGATTTACTCAAGGAGGTAACTACCATCAGAGGTAAAGGGAAGGGTTTTTGCTTTCGTAAAGGCGACTATGATGGTCTGAGACAGTATTTAAATTCTATACAGTGGGACCAACTGATGATGTTACCAACAGCAAATTCAAAATGGGAAGCATTAAAGGAACTAATCTTGGAAGCTACCAGGCTTTACATACCAACCAAGAAATATTGTTCAAGGTTCAGGCCTAAATCGTTGTCAGATGAACTAATGAGACATATGGCAGAGAAGAAAAATGCATGGGATACATACAAATTAATGGGTGACATGGAAGCCTATGATAGATATAAGTTGGTCTGTAACCAAGTCACAAAGGAGATTAGGCAGGCAAAGGCAGATTATGAGAAATCCTTGGCAAAGGATGCAAAGAAAAACAGAAAAGAGTTCTTTACCTATTTAAACTGAAGAAGGAAAGGGATGAATCAGATTGGTCCACTGGATGTTGATGGTTCAACAGTTGAGGATCCAGCTCAGGTGGCTAACAATCTAAACAAGTATTTTGCATCTACATTCACACATGAGGAGTTATTCAGGAAGGGGAATGTCGTAGGTGAAGTAAACATTGGCAGTGAGCTAGATGATTTTCTAATAACTGAAAGGAAAGTGGAGGAGAAATTGTTGAGGATAAACATAAAAAAGGCACCCGGGGTGGATGGGATCTATCCAGTTATATTAAAGGAGGCAGCAAAGGAAGTAAGCAAACCCCTAGCCATAATTATGAGAGCTTCTTTGGACTCAGGGGAGGTACCCATAGACTGGAGATGTGCAAATGTAACCCCAATTCACAAAGGAGGATCAAAGGCTGACACAAGTAATTATAGACCTGTTAGTTTAACTTCGGTTCCAGGAAAATTAATGGAGGCACTGGTTAAAGAAGCACTGCAGGATCATCTGGACAAGAATTCAGTTATAGCTCAGACACAGCATGGTTTTGTTAAGGGCAGGTCTTGTCTGACCAATTTGATTGGATACTATGATGTAGTCACAAAAGAACTGGATGCAGGGAATAACTTTGATATTATATATTTGGATCTTAGAAAGGCTTTTGATACTGTTGCGCATGGAAGACTGCTGCACAAATTGGAGAAGTGTGGCATTGGAGGCAAATTGCTGCTATGGATAAAGGGATGGTTGAGTGGGAAAAGACAGAGAGTGGTAATCAATGGACACTGCTCAATGTGGACTAATGTTATTAGTGGAGTTCCTCAGGGTTCAGTGTTGGGTCCATTGTTGTTTTCTGTATTTATAAATGATATTGATGATGGTATTTCAGGCTTAATGTCCAAGTTTGCAGACGATACAAAGGTTGGCAGGGTTGTTAAGGACACTACTGATACTATGCTGCTGCAACAGGATCTGGAAAGGTTGAGCAGATGGGCTGAGAGGTGGCAAATGAGGTTTAACATTGACAAATGTAAAGTACTACATATGGGAAACAGTAACCCCAGATCAACGTATCAACTCTGTGGTACTACGCTGACAGTGGTAGAGAATGAAAAGGACCTGGGGGTAATTGTGCAGGCAGATATGAAGTTCTCTGAGCAGTGCAGACGAGCTGCAAAAGTAGCTCATGGTGTCTTGTCAATGATATACAGGAATTTTTCTAGCAGGGACAGGGAGGTGATTATTCCCTTGTATAAGGCATTGGTCAGGCCACACCTTGAGTACTGTATACAGGTCTGGAGGCCTCATTTCAAGATGAGATTTCAGGATGTAGAGCTGCTGGAACGAGTACAGAGAAGGGCAACAAGATTAGTGAATGGAACAAAGGGTTGCTGTTGCGAAGAAAGGCTTAAGTTTTGCAAATTACAGAGCCTGGAGACTAGACATCGGCGAGGTGATCTGATAGAGGTGTATAAGGCTTTGAATGGCTTGAGCATGCTCAATGCCGATGGGATTCTTCCTCTTGCTCAGAATAATCACCTGAGAGGGCATAAATTCAAATTGAGGAAGGACGGATGTCGGATAGATGTGCGGATATTTGCCTTTAGCCAGCGGGCAGTTGGTTTGTGGAATAGACTCCCATCGCTTGTTGTTGAGGTTGATAGCCTAAACAAATTTAAGGCTCAGCTGGACAGGTATTTCGAACGGAGGGGTGAAATGGGAGTAGTGGTTTTTTTTTTTTTTTTTTTTTTGGCTGATGCTGAATAAGCTTGCTTTCTTGCATCATATGCCTCTACTAATGCTAATGCTAATATGAAGAACGGTTTAGGTGTGGACTTCAAAGCTTGCCATCTTAGGGGAAGATCTGATAGGAGATATATAAGGCTCTGAAGGGAGGGAATCAGTACAAAATTTTGTGGAGTAAAAGAAGGCCGGATCCTGTGAAGTTTACCTTTGGGCATTGTGTTGCAGATCACTGGAATGAATTACCTGCTACAGTGGTCAAAAGAGAGTATCATCTAGTCATCATAATACTCTAAAATATTATTTCCAACAGGATTCACAAAACAAAGTAAATAATATTCTGATAACAAACTGTTCTATTAACTTAATTTTGCAATACAGAGACAAGGATAGATTTTGGGAACAACCTGTGTTGAAAAACTAACTAAATTAAATCACACTGATCCAGGAGTTCAAACTAACCACACTTAAACATGCTATGCCCCGCCCTCCCTCCAATAATATTCATGTTCCTTATTTTCAGAATAAAGAGAAGGTAATCACATTCTTAACAATATATATTATTTTATAACACATCATATTTATTTCTTAAAACATTTTTTCTACTTATTCATTCTGAATGTGAAGTATTCAGACAAAAAGTTACAAAGATTCTATGCTTAATTTAATCAAACATATTATACAACTAAGTCTTTCCACCAACAGAAGAGTCTGGTGTAGCCCAACATCTCAGACTACACATTTTCTACATTCGTAAGGCAAGTTTAAATCAGATGAAATTAAAACACTATAATAAATGCTGTAGGCCCATTCTGTTTATATCTTTAAAAGATATAAACTGAACTACAAATTAAAATTAACCTTACCTTTTCATTATTTTCCTCCATTCCTCCATTTTCCTCTTCACCATCTATTCGACCATGTAGTGCAATAAGGGCACTAATATGTTCTACCATACGAGACACACGACTGTGCTGATCATTCAGTTCTGTTTTTGTTTTTTCCAAAAGCTGCTGTGATTCCTGGAGTCGAACAGACAACTGAGATTTTTCATTTTCAGCCTATGTATGCAAAGAAATTAACTAATATATATCTCTTTGTCAACTTACAACTGTGAAATTCATGATATTTAATTATTTATCTCTCTTTATTTTTTTTTGAATACTAGCTGAAAAAATTCACATGTCACACACAAAATTCATGATTGTTAATCACAAAATAATAAATAAATTTTATGTTACACTTTAAAATGGCTATAATTTCCTGTTTGTACTGTAGGATGACAGAGGAGTTTACAACTATTAACAATGGAACAGGTGATAAATGGTATCATATGAAATGAAACGTGTAAAGTGTGAATTTTGTTGCTATAGCATGCTACGCACCCTGCTACATACACTTTCTATTTACAATCATCCGATTCTGTGTAAGAAACTCTTTCTGATTATAAAGCTTCACTCACAAACTATGAAAAGCAATAAAACACCCAAGGACTCAATAGAAAAAAATTTACATATGTAAGTGTTCTGTGTAGCGGCAGCACCTGGGATATAGTAGCTCAACTCTGATGGTAATTACCATATTGTATATATATATATTTATATAAAGTCCATTCCGGTTATTTGGGACACATCGGGACTAGTGCATTTTGGCCCGATTAAGCGGCTGCCCCAATTATCCGAAGTTTCACGTAAATAGTTAAAAATACAATGTACCCCCCCCTTTACAATTGGTTCACTGTACAATCAAATCACGTTACGATGTGCAGTAAGCACCGGTCATTGTGATCACGTTTGCGAATTGAATTTTAATTCTATTAAACAGCGATTCTAATTAGTGAAAATAGGAGGAATATTATCCACAGGCTATAAAAGCAAAGATATATTAAGCACAAATTTACCCTCTATTACTTTACCAATTAAAAAATTAAATGATACAGGAAAATCAGAAGAATATACGTGATAATCGGAATAATTAATACGTACTGTAATATGTACATACGAACTAGTTGACATTTCTGTTCACTGACATTTGTGTGTGTGGGGGGAGGGGGGTTAAAATTTAAAACAGTAAAAAGATAAGCAATCAATAACAAAGAACACGGCACACACAAATTGCAAGTAACACAATACGCGCAAATTGAAGGTGGTAGATGACTCTCATCGACCGGTGCAATACCACCACTTTGCTTATTGGAGGCTTGAAATGGTGAAACCCATGTTTAGTCTCTAGAGCAAAGTTTCCGGCATTCCCCCCATACTTCTCTTTCAACCCTAACCCAAGCACGGTACTAAGTACTATAGGTTCTAATACCTCTCGTGTTTGGGGTTCACATTAAAAAAAAAAAAAAAAAAAGTGAGAACGGAGTAACGAGTTACAAAGCTTTAAAAATAGGAATGAAGAGAAGATCTGAAAATTGATTTTTTTTATATGATTGAAGATTTCATGGAAGTGTAAACACATTTCACAATAACAACCCACAGAATTCCAGCTGTCGGTGTTATTGCAAATTCAGTAAGATCGAGTTTACTGTCCATTTATGATAGATTTCACTAACAGAAAAGCCCAATAAACAGGTGACTGCTAATTGTTTTTATTGTTTTATGGTTGTGACCTCCAGAATTTCCACCGAACCACGTGGTACCGTCGGAGACAATCGTAGGGTAATCTCCAGTGCTGCAGTCTCCTGCCCCGATTAAACGGCATGCTGTCCCAATTAAGCGAAGTAAACCCTGGCTATTTTCTCGATTGGTTTCTGTTTTTTAAGATTTGCTCCAAATAACCGGTGGCCCAAATAACTGGAATCCACTGTGTGTGTGGGGGGGGGGGTGGCCAAATGTATCTCACATGTTGCCACCATCACCTGGGCAGCAGCAAAGAGGTGCTCATCCTCACCACAAAGACGTGGGCCCTAATTATCTTAAATGCTCGACAAGGGGCAGTTCACACACCCACCGAAGACAGTGCTATATACAGAGAGCCTTTAAATTTTCTGATATACGAGTATAGAGGCTTCATATTCCAGGGACAGAGGACTTTACAACTGCCTTATTTTATGGCACCATATTGAGTTGAACTCATGAAGTGCAAAACAAACTCTGTATTTCAATGCAGACAATATGGGTATTCTTATAATATGGCAGAAGTACAAAATATACTGTTTTGCTTTGTATTATAGAGGCATGTATTCCTAAATGGGACAGATTACAGGCATAATCCTCCTAATCAAAAAAGAAATATCACATTTGCTCACACTCAACGAAATTAATGGTATTTTCTGGTAGATTAAAATACAAATAAAGTTTGGATAATCCTGATATAGTCTTTGTACATTATCTTTCTTACAGGGAGAGGGGATAAATCATAGCTAATGTAGTCATCTGTTCTGTCAATTTATTGTAATTATTTTTTTGTGCATGTATTCCATTTGGTAAATTATGTTCCAGTTTTTTATTCACAAAGAATCAGCACAAAATGATATTCCCAAACTAGGAATATCATTAGTAGCCAACTATAATGTAAATTTTTTTTCCACATATCCATTGCCAGTGCTTGGCAGATAAATGAGAATATAACAAGCACAGACTTAAGGATGTTAATTTGAATAGAGTAGGAACATACAGCTGCTCAGTGAAACAGCCCATTTGATTTGCAGTGCAATGCGAAAGTTTTATTGATCCTTTATTGTGCAGTAGAAGTCAAGAAAGTTTTTTATCATTACATAAAAGTTAAGAGTAATGTAGCATTAAATATATTTATAGAAAGCTACCAATGACATATACCATGTAGTTATAAAATATTTCCCTATTCAGGAGACCCTAGTGTCAAAACAGCTAGAGATAGCGCTGTGAAAATCGGTGGGTATGTTACTTAGGGTATGGGGAAGCAATCTGTAGAAGAAAAAAAAAATTAGTTCAAATTTCTGCCACCAGGGGAGAAACTGGCACTATAAACATGAGATGGAATACTTAACTTAGGATTAGGTTTTAATATCAGAACTTAGAAATCTACAGATATTGTTCGATGTGTTTTCACTTGAGATGACATTCTGAAAACGGAGGACTGTGTGTGACATAGTTTCGTGTAGCATCTCATTGGGGATGTTGGCTATGTGCTGTTTAATGCTTGCTTTCAAATCGAGAAGTGTCTGCATGCCACCAAGGAAAACTCTGTCTTTCAGGTATCCCCATAGCCAGAAATCACAGGGACTGAGATCTGCTGATCGGGCTGGCCAGAACTGTGGAAAGTCTCTAGAAATGATGCGATCATTTCCAAATGTTGGAGCAGTTCCTTCACTTGTTGACCAATGTGCGGAGGGGCACCATCTTGCACGAACACTATGGTCTCCAAGCATTGCCTTTCTTGCAGAGTGGGAATAATGTGATCTCTTAGAAAAGCGCAGTGCCATGCACTAGTTACCGTACACCTTACAGGGCCATTAGGTGCTCTTCAAAGAAAAATGGTCCGATTATAAACTCTGCTGTGCAGTCCATACATTATAGTATGGTGTGAATCCATACCATACTGTAATGTATGGACTTTGTAGGGTC
Organism: Mastigoproctus giganteus; assembly: GCF_048544385.1. Lineage (NCBI taxonomy): Eukaryota > Metazoa > Arthropoda > Arachnida > Uropygi > Thelyphonidae > Mastigoproctus > Mastigoproctus giganteus. The sequence continues at coordinate 229,169,014 of NC_143577.1, forward strand.
TTTCATGCACAACAGATGGATGAGAAGTTCCCCATATTCGGCAGTTATGTGCATTTACAGACCCATGAAGAGTGATGTGCCTCATCAGACCACAAGATCATTCCAGCCCACGTATTGTCAAGTTCCACACGAGCCAGAAATCGTAGAGCAAAGTCTATTCGTTGTTGCTGATCACAAGACTTTAGTTCTTGCATTACGTGAATCTTGTACGGGAACCAGCGTAAAATTATTTGAAGCACTTTATGTACAGTAGACCAAGGAAGGTTCAAGTCTCTTTACACACCTCTGGCACTATTGACTGGTAGTGTTTCGCATTCTGACCACTGCAACCGCCATTTCATCCACTACCTCCGTTCCGAATATGTGGTCGTCCCCTGCCTGGAATTACACCTAACTCCCCAGTCAGTGGCTTCAAATTTATTTATTAGTTTTTGAAGCCCCACTGACATCAAAGGTCATTTACACAAACCTTTAAGTTTCCGATATTCACATAGTGCTGCATTAGTGTTACTATTATTCTGGTAGAACATTTTTACTAAAAGAGCACATTCCTTTTTTGTAAGAGCCATAATGGTTATTGACAGTGGCATTGGCCTTTCCACTTTTATGTAACAGGATGTTATTTGTGTAAGCAGCATGTCTTGAAGTAAATGACAACTGTTACATATGTGCAGCGCCATTTTTCTCCCGGTGGTGGAAATTTGAACTAATTTTTTTTCTTCTACAAATCGCTTCTCTCACACCCTAAATGACATACCCACCAATTTTCACAGTGCTAACTCTAACCGTTTTGACACTAGGGTCTCCTGAATAGGGAAACTTATTTTATAACAACCCAGTACCTTTTACTTCAGGCTAAACAAACATCAGTCTTATGCAATTTTAATGTATAAAGTTTAAAACACAGATCTCCAAAATGGGATTTCAACACTGCAGGGCTTACTAAAGGTAAGAGGAAATTTTATATTTTTGTTCATGTGATAATAGATCTAAAAGGGGGAAAAAATTAAAGGCTACTGCAACATTTGGCAATCTAAAAGCAGCATACAGTAAACTTCATTGGTGGCTATAACATGTGAGATTAAATATCAGCTCAACACAAAGGAGCTCTGTTCAGTAATGGATGGAATAATTCAAAATGTTTAATTTGATTCATCGTAATATTAAACAGTGATCACTGTAACTATGTTTTAAAGAACTGATCTAGAAATGTTACATATGCTATATTTTTCTTCAAATAGGCCCTCTGGGGTTGGGTATATTCATACTATGATTTTTAGCATTTCTCACCAACCATTGAAGTAAAAACGAAAACCTAAATCTTAAAAAGCTTTATATTTAAATTTACAATAAATTTACAGTAGATCAAACACAATAAATGTGATTATACAAATAAAATGTTACTGATAATAAAATACTGAATTAAAATGCAATAAAATATACTAGATTAAAAGCGCTAAAATAACTGAAGCTTTCAAAGGCTTCTGCCTTCTTTCTCAACAGTTGTTGAGAAAGAAGGCAGAATCTAGTATATTTTATTGCATTTTAATTCAGTATTTTATTATCAGTAACATTTTATTTGTATAATCACATTTATTGTGTTTGATCTACTGTAAATTTATTGTAAATTTAAATATAAAGCTTTTTAAGATTTAGGTTTTCGTTTTTACTTCAATGGTTGGTGAGAAACGCTAAAAATCATAGTATGCTATATTTTGTATTCTTTTATGTTTTCAGTTGTATATAAATTTATTTCTTTTGTAAACTTTTTAATTATATCAGCAAACACAGAAATAAATTAGCACTTAGCATTAGTAGAGGCATAGGATACAAGAAAGCAAGCTTATACAGCATCAGCCAAAAAAAAAAAATCTCTCCCATTTCATGCCTCCATTCATTCAAAATGCCTGTCCAACTCAGCCTTAAATTTATTTTGGCTATCAATTTCCACAACAAAAGATGGAAGTCTGTTCCACCAATCAATCACCCGCTGGCTAAAGGCAAATTTCTGCACATCTATTCTACAACTGTCTTTCCTCAAGTTGAATCTATGTTCCCTCAGGTTCTTAACTTGAGCAAGAGGAAGAATCCCATAAGCATTCAGCTTGTTCAACCCATTCAAGGCCTTATACACCTCAATCAGATCACCTCGCAGGTGCCTACTCTCCAGGTGCTGCAATTTGAAGAACTTAAGCCTTACTTGGTAAGAGCACCTCTTTGTTCCCCTTACCAATCTTATTGCCCTTCCCTGTACATGCTCAAGCAACTCTACATTCTTCCTAAAATGAGGCCTCCAGACCTGTATGCAGTACTCAAGGTGTGGCTTGACCACTGCATAATACAAGGGGATAATCACCTCCTTGTCTCTGCTAGCAAAATTCCTATGTATCATTGACAAAACTCCATGACCTTCTCTGGCAACCCGGCTGCACTGCTCAGAGATATCTGACTGCACAATTACCCGCAGATCTTTTTCATTCTCCACCTCCCTGAGTGTAGTACCACACAGTTGGAACATTTCTCTTGGGTTATGACTAGCCATATGCAGTACTTTCATTTCAATGTTAAACTTCAGTTGCCACTTCTCAGCCCATCTACCTAACTTTTCTAGATCCTGTTGGAGTAGCATACTGTCTTTACTGTCGTTAACAACCCTGCAAACCTTTGTATCATCTGCAAACTTGGACATTAATCCTGATATACCTTCAACAATGTATCATTGATGAATATACAAAACAACAATGAACCCAGCACCGAACCCTGGAGAACTCCACTAATAACATTTGTCCACAAAGAGCAGCGTCCACTGATTACCACTCTCTGTCATCTCCCACTCAACCATCCCTTTATCTATTGTAGTAACTTACCCTTAATGTCATACCTTTCCAATTTGTACAGCAGTCTTCCATGTGCAACAGTATCAAAAGCTTTCCTGAAATCCAAGTATATGATATCAAAATTATTTTTGCCATTCATTTCTTTTGTGACCACATCATAGTATCCAATCAAATTGGTTAGACAAGATCTCCCATTAACAAACCCATGCTGTGTCTTAACTATTACTGCAGTCTTGTCTAGATGATCCTGCACTACTTCTTTAACCAGTGACTCCATTATTTTCCCTAGAACACAAGTTAAACTAACAGGTCTATAATTACTTGTGTCACCTTTTGAACCTCCTTTGTGAATTGGTGATACATTTGCACACCTCCAGTCCATGGGAACCTTCCCTGAATCCAAGGAAGCTCTCATAATTATGGCTAAGGGTTTGCTTACTTCCTTTAATATAACTGGATAGATCCCGTCCACCCCGGGTACCTTCCTTATGTTTAACTTCCACAATTTCTCCTCCACTTTGCTCTCAGTTATTACAAAATCACTTAGCTCCCTGTTTAGAGTTTGATAAACTTCTCACTCCCCTCATTGAATAACTCCTCATGTGAATGTAGATGCAAAATACGCATTCAGTTTATCAGCTACCTGAGCATGATCATCAGTAGTCAACCCATCTATGTAAAGTGGTCCAATCTGATTCATCCCTTTCCTTCTAGAGTTTACATAAGTAAATAACTCTTTGCTGTTTTTCTTTGCATCCTTTGCCAAGGATTTCTCGTAATCTGCCTTCACCTGCCTAACCGCCTTTGTGACTTGATTACATACTAGTTTATATCTGCCCTAGGCTTCTGTGTCGCCTGATACTTTATATGCATCCTATACATTTTTCTTCTCTGCCATGAGCCTCATTAATTCATCTGACATCCATTTAGGTGTGAACCACGAACAGTATTTCTTAGTTGGAATAAAAATCCTAGTAGCCTCGAAGATTAAGTCCCTGAAAGCTTCCCATTTAGAATTCAACGTTGGTAATATCATCAGTTGATCCCACTGTACAGAATTTAAGAACTGTCTGAGACTCCTGTACTCAATTTTACGAAAGCAAAAGCCCTTCTCTTTAGAATTCATGTTAGTTACATCTTTAAGTAATTCCCATATCATTACATTGTGATCACTGTCACCCAGTGGTTCCTTTATCTGAAAATTATCTTAATGCATGCATAATCACTGCTGATAATCAGATTAAGAGTATTACTCCCTTTGGTTGCCTCTCAAACATGCTGCTGCTGCTGCTGCTGTAGAAAACAGTCATCCAATAAATCCAAAAAAGTCTTGCTAGTGTGCAAGTGACCGACCGCAAGTTCCAGTTAATATCTGGAAAGTTAAAATTCCCCATTATAAGACATTCTGATTTACTGGCCCACTATTTCTTTGCACAATTGCTCATTATACTCATCAGATTCATTAGGCCTATAACTACTCTCATTTTTCCTTTTCCAGTGCTTATGTCACACCAAACAGACTCAACATTGCATTGTCCACCAACATCAATTGGATGCACTTCCTTAGATTTAATGTGTTTCTTAATTAACAGCATAATCCCTCCTCCCGTCCTGTCCTGTCTATCCTTTCTGTACACTTGATGTTCAAAATTCATTACACAGGCAGAGAGAGAGAGAGAGCTCTCAACCTGCTTATGACAGTGGGATCACTAACCAGTCATTTATAGTAATTTAACATTGTTTCAAGAAATACTTTTATCTTATTTAATTAGATTAAGGAGGAGTGGTACAAAAGATAGACAAAAATAGCTACTATTATAAATCATACATTAAGAATGTGATATTACAGATTTTATTACACTCCCTTTGAAATAAAGGGGGGGGGGAAGTACATGGGAGCTTGCTTTGATATATATTTGACTGTATATTTATTTGTACCTTAGTTAACTTCCTTAATTTATTCCTTATCCTTGCACACAAATTCTTACGATATTATTTTCCTATACAGTTGAACCTCCCAAAATTAGATAACCTTAAAGCCAGACACTCAACAGATCTTGGAATTCTTTAGATTACGGTTGGTAGTAGTATACATTTGAGTTTAAATGGTTCAAGCCCGTAAGACTGCTAAAATACAGAAAAGGTTTTGAATTCTATCCCCTTTGAGCTTAGTAGTAGTGGTAGTAATAATGGCAAATGATGCAAGAAAGCAAGTTTATATAGCATCAGCCAAAAAAAAAAAAACAATTCATACCTTCCAAAAATTTGTCTAGTTCTCCCTTGAATTTATTCAACCCATCCACTTTCATAACAAAAGATTAACAGATGGAAGCCTGTTTCGACAATCAACCACCTGCTGACTGACGGCAAACTTCAACACATCTATCCTGCAACCATCTTTCCTCAACTTGCATTTATGCCTCTTCGTATGTGTAGTCTCAAGCAAGTGAAAGAATACCATTAAAATTCAGCTTACTCAATCCATTCAAGACTTTAAACACCTCAGTCAGATCTTTCCGCAGATGCCTAATCTCGAGACACTGCAATTTTCAGAACCAAAGCCTCTAGGTAACAGCACCCTTTTGTTCCTTTTGCCAATCTGGTTGCTCTACTCTGCACCCATTCCAGCAGATCTACATCCTTACTAAAGTGAGGCCTCCAGACCTGTATACAGTACTCAAGATGTAGCCTAACCATGGCCTTCTAAAAAGGGATAATCACCTCCTTATCCCTACTAGCAAAGTTTCTATATATCATTGACAAAACCCCATGAGCTATCATAGCAGCATGTCTGCACTGCACAGAGAATTTCATGTCTGACTGCAAAATTACCCCCAGGTCTTTTTCATTCTCCACTACCACACAGTTGATAAGTTCCTCTGGTGTTACTGCCAGCCATGTGCAGTACCTTGCAGGGAAGTGATGAATCAGATTGGACCACTTTACATAGATGGGTTGACTATTGATGATCATGCTCAGGTAGATGATAAACTGAATGAGTATTTTGCATCTACATTCACACACGAGGAGTTATTCAATGAGGGGAGTGCCAGACGTTTATCAAACTCTAACAGAGAGCTAAGTGATTTTGTAATAACTGAGAGCAAAGTGGAGGAGAATTTGTTGAAGTTAAACATAAAAAAGGCACCTGGGATGGATGGGATCTATCCAATTATATTAAAGGAGGCAGCAAAGGAAGTAAGCAAACCCTTAGCCATAATTATGAGAGCATCCTTGGACTCAGGGGAATTCAACATAGACTGGAGATATGCAAATGTATCCCCAATTCACTAAGGGGGTTCAAAAGGTGACAAAAGTAACTGTAGACCTATTAGTTTAACTTGTGTTCCGGGGAAAATAATGGAATCACTGGTTAAAGAAGCACTGCAGGATCATCTAGACAAGACTGCAGTAAATAATTCAAACACAGCATGGGTTTATTAAAGGGAATTCTTTTCCAACCAATTTGACTGGATACTATGACGTGGTCACAAAGGAGCTGAATGCAAAAAATAATTTTGATATCATATACTTGGATTTCAGGAAAGATTTTCATACTGTTGCACATGGAAGACTACTGTACAAATTGGAGCAATATAGCATTAAGGGAAAGTTGCTACAATAGATAAAAGGATGGTTGAGTGGGAGACAACAGAGAGTGGTAATCAATGGACACAGCTCTTCATGGACTAATGTTATTAGTGGTATCCCCCAGGGTTCAGTGTTGGGCCCATTGTCATTTTGTATATTTATCAATGATATTGGTGAAGGTATATCAAGCTTAATGTCAAAGTTTGCAGATGATACAAAGGTTGGCAGAGTTGTTAATAACAGTAATGACAGATGCTGTTGCAACAGGATCTGGAAAAGTTGGGCAGATGGGCTGAGAAGTGGCAACTGAAGTTTAACATTGACAAATGCAAAGTAGTGCATATGGGTAGCAGTAACCCCAGAGTAACATACCAACTGGGTGGTCTTACACTCAGGGTAGTGGAGAATGAAAGAGACCTGGGGGCAACTGTACAGTCAGATATGAAGTTTTCTGAGCAGTGCAGACAGGTTGCCAGAGTAGATCATGGGGTTTTGTCAATGATATACAGGAATTTTGCGAGCAGGGATAAGGAAGTGTTTATTCCCTTGTATATGGCAATGCTCGGGCCACACCTTGAGTATTGTGTAAAGCTTCATTTTAGGAATGATGTAGAGTTGTTAGAATGAATACAGAGAAAGGCAACAAGACTGATGAGAGAAACAAAGGGGTGCTCTTATGAGGAAAGGCTTAAGTTCTGCAAACTGCAGTGTCTGGAGACTACGCACCTGTGAGGCGATCTGAGTGAGGTGTATAAGGCCTTGAATGGATTGAGCAGGCTCAATGCTGATAGGATTCTTCCTCTTGCTCAGATTACAAACCTGAGGGAACAAACTGAAATTGAGGAAAGACAGTTGTCGAATAGATGTGCAGAAATTTGCATTTAGCCAGCAGGTATTTGATTGCTGGAACAAACTTCCATCTGTCGTTGTGGAAGTTGATACTTAAATAAATTCAAGGCAGAACAGACAAAAATTTCGAAAGAATGGTGGGTGAAATGAGAAGGGGTTTTTTTTTTTTTTTTTTGGTTGATGCTGTATAAGCTTGCTTTCTTGCATTGTATGCCTCTACTAATGGTAATGCTAATTTATTTTTGTCATAGTCACAAATTTAAAACACATTTCAACTGCAATTTGTTGTACATGCAGTGTATCTACATCAAGTACAAAGCAGTATAATATAGAGTATGCTGTGCTATTTCTTTCTTTGTGTCGCTATCTAAAAATAATTTAAGCAACTTCACTCTTCACTTCAGCCCATTATATACTGTTAATAAATAAATGTCAAAAAGTTTTGCATAACTGCTTTACTGAAGTTCTGCCATCAAGTTCCTTTAACAGTACAACCCATTCCATAAAAGATTTAGAAAGGCCTTTTCCACTTATGTTTTTGAAATATGAATCACCACAATCTCTCTAGGCACAATATTCAGAGCAAATTCAAGATAAATAAATTATTAACATGGATATAAACATGGGAGATGGAATGAAAAAAAAAAAAAAAAATGGAGATATAACCAACCATCTGGAAATACTAATAGGAAGGATGTTCTTCCTATAGGTAACCCATAAATTTGAACTACGTAAGTAGCATAGAAAGCATCGTTTTAATTGTATCTCAACTATGGTGTATTTACACCGTACTATATAGTTAATTACCAAAACCCATAAGAATTATGCCTAGTGCATTTCATTTTCAGATTACATTTTTACCAACACCCTTTGGCATCTCTCATATTGTGGATATAACTTCGCAACCATGATGGCATGTTGTATTACCAGGGTACCTGCCCGCTCACTGATGATGAAGCCCAATAGCTTCGAAACGATCGTCTGGGTGGTGGTATCCTCTGAACATAAATAACAGTAGTCTTCTCTACTAGAGAAGTGTTATTTATTTGAAGTAGTGCAATACTGCTATCTCATTGTGAAGGCAACCACAATATGAGATGCAATTAAAACGGTACCCTCTACGCTACTTACGTAGTTCAAATTTATGGGTTAACTATGGTGTATTTACACCGATACTATATAGAAAAGTAACATATAAGCCAGGATTGAACCAGTCAATTTTCTTATCATAATCAGCAACCTCGGGAAAAAAACCTAAAAGTCTCCCTACCCAAGGTAGAAGTAGACCAGGTATTTTGCCACGCTCTACAACATTCGTTTCTCATTCTTTTAATGTCTACATTTTCTTGTAGGTCAGTATTATATGTTATACCATTTACAATCGCAGGAACGTTTTTTCTTCTACAATATAAAAGATAATGTAACATTACTTCAGGTTGGATTGGCAGTCGATGACTGAGGACCTGGAGAGCAGCTGTAAAGACAGTTCGACAAGCTCTACTTACAGCGATAAGAAAGAATCTTTGTGCTTGAGTAAGATATTTTTGAACAAGGGAGTTACCCATTCTGTATCCCCAGGCCCCAGCCGCATAACACACAATTGGTATAAATATACAAGAGTAGTATAATTTAATGGAAGATTTCTTTACACCAAAAGTACTCCTGGAAATCTTAATAATTTTATAGGTCATAGCTTTTATTTTCTGAAGTACATATTTTGCATGGTAATTAAAATTAAGACGGTCATCAAAATAAATTCCTAAGTATTTATGCTGCCGAGTACTCCTAATCATTTTTCCATTCAGCTTAATAACAGGTGGTCTATTCACATCAAGAGAGCCCTTTAGCAACATTTGTTTTGTTTTATTAGGCGAGATTTGAAGTTTATGTGTTTGACACCAGATATTCAGGTCCTCTAGAACTTCATTTGCTCTGCACTCTAGCTCTCGGTGGGAATTACCAGAAATCAGAATAGCAAGGTCATCTGCATAAGCTGTCTGAAGGATCTTGTCTCGATCAACCGAGAGCCACCCATCAAGGACCATGTTCCAGCACACAGGGCCAAGAACAAGAGCACTGAGGGCACCCCCTAGAAACAGATCTGGTGACAGAGCAGAATCCTGAAGAAACTGTGATGCTGCGAGAATCAAAGTAATTCGAAAGGAGACGGTAAATAGGTGCTGAGACCCCAGCCTCTCTGGACCTCTCAACAAAGAGACCGAGGCCATATTTAGAATTAGAATTTTGAACAGAACTCAAAACCTGACAAATAGCATCAACAGAAGACCTTCCACGTGTAAAGCCAAATTGAAGTGGGGAACTTAGGTTTCTGTCTAAATAGTAATTTAGAAGACGAGAAACAATTAATTTTTCCAAGACTTTGCCAAGGATGGGCAACAGTGCAATGGGCCTGTAAGAGGCCGAATCATTGGAGGGTTTGTCAAAGGACTTAAGTAGAAGTTTAAGTCTAGCCTGTTTCCAAGCCAACGGGAATAATCCCGAAGACAGACAAGCATTCAAAAGATTTAATAATATTAATGGCAATTTTTCCAAAATCTTTTGAGTACAGAAACCTCAAGGAGATCCCGTCCAGGACATTTACCATCCCTTAAGGTTGAGATAGCAGATTCCAGCTCAGTATCCATAAAAGGAGCTTCAGTTCGGGGCCCTTGGTATGATAAATGATCTAATCTCATTGTAGTTTGGATGGTGTTTTCACAGGAGGCAGTGTCCTCATGGAGCAAGCCATCCAAGATGGCATTAATTGACAAACTCCAGTCCAAGGTTTCATTACCATTTACATTAATAGAAAAAAGAAAATCACTGGGATGAACCTTGTTAGTAACAAGTTTGTAGGGTAACCCCACGGATCTTCATTTATGTTATGCTGAACAAACCTTGCCCAGGCAAGTTTCTTCTCTTGGAAAATGGTATTGAAATAACTCCTTCTATTGGGTTTATACAATTCACCAAGTCTGTCAATCTCATCTCTGGGCCTGTTAGCTCTCTTTGCTCTCTGAAAATTACGACGAGCATTTTGTAAGTTTCTTCTGAGAATTGTGAGATTTGGGGGCCACCATGAAACACTATTCATTTTTCGTTTTTTCTTTTTTAGAGTAGACTCACAGACAGTGATTAGAATCTCTTGAACCCTAGAAACCTGCATATCAGCAGGAAGCAAGCCAAGTTGGACAATTATTTCTTCTGAAATATCTCCAGGTAATTCTCCAGTGGGGCAAAGACAACTTAGTTGATTTCAATCCTTCTGAAACTCAGTCTTGTCTTATATCTCGCAAAAAGGATTCTTCTGCTCCTATGCTTATCTTTGGTGACATTCCGATTTCTAGGCAAAATGATATATCTCTTTTGGGGAGGGTGGGAATCCACTGTCTCCGCTTGAAATTGGTCAACTAAAGCCCCGGCTGAAGGAACCTTTACAAATCCATTTAATCTACGACAGCCCTAAACCACTATACTATTACGGAGTACTGCGTAGCACTGAGTGGCTGTACACTTTTTGGAGGGTAGCGTATGCTTTCATTATGTGATCCTAAACTCTGAAAACACGTCAAAAAAAAAAAAAAACGTGTCAGTAATTCTCAACCTGTGGGCCATAGGCCTGCAGTCCTGATTGCACCCTAAAAGATTTCCCTTTGATCTACTTGAACAACAGTTTGGTGGCAAAGATAAGTGACAAATATGAGCACTGCAAGTTAATTGCTAATTCTGAAGCAGTTTACCGAAATCACTTATTATTGTAAAAATAGCTGAAAAATAGTTGGTGCCAGATTGGGAGGTTCAATTGTTTAACTTATTTTATTATTATATTTACATTATTTTATATATATAAATTTTATGGTTTATTTGATGTTTCATGTGCTATAAAGGAATAAACTGTTAATTTTCAGATTGGTTCTATAGATATGTGGTGTTAATGCTATTGTAATAGTTATCAATTAAACATTATACACACATTGGTTTACTTAGTGCATAATCCTATTTATTTATGGATCCATTTTTGCTGGTGTATTTATAACTTGGATGGAAAGCATTTCAGGCATTAAGGCCTAATGGTGCTGACTAGCAATATGGTGTGCTAGCAGCAGTCAGTTCTTCATTTTTCAATTTTTTTTTTTATTATTAGTATTACTGTTCATCCTAATTTTACAAGTTAAATACTAAATTTTGAATTTATATGATCTTATAGCTAAAGAACCATGTTGAAAATAACAGTTTTACTATTAATAATTATTTATTTTAAATTTTGATATATCCCATTTAATTTTGATAATATGTGACCAAAAGTTAATTTTATTTTACGTTTGGCACTTACAGAAAATTGGGACTGGAACCTAAAGCCAACAGGTATGCATCAGCATAAAATACTGCAGTATTTACCTGAAATCTTGGAAAAAGATTGTAGAATGAATGAGAAGAGACTGTATATCAGTCTGTGGCTAAATTTATAGGTTGAAAGGGTTGCCATCTGGCCAATTTGCTAACCTGGCAGCAATCAATTTTTTTTTTTTTTTTTATATCTAATTCTAGGTTTTTCATAACTATGTTAATGTTGGATGAACAGAAAATTTAGATATTAACAGATCATTCTGATATTACTAATTTACTATATTACTAGGTGTTACTAGATTATAATTTACTAATAAATTTGTAAATATTAATGTAAAGTCATTTTAGCATTAGCAAGGGCACATGATGCAAGAAAGCAAGCTTATATAGCATCAGCCAAAACACACACATGCCCACACACCCTTCTCATTTCACCCATCCACTCGCTCCAAATGTTTGTCTAGTTCTGCCTTGAATCTGTTTAAGCTATCAACTTCTACAGCGACAGATGGAAGTTTGTTCCAGCAATCAACCACCCGCTGGCTAAAGGCAAACTTCCGCACATCTATCCTACAACTGTCTTTCCTCAATTTGAATTTATGCCCTCTCAGGCGATTATTCTGCACAAGAGGAAGAATCCCATCAGCATTGAGCATGCTCAAACCATTCAAGGCTTTATACACCTCAATCAGATCACCTCACAGGTGCCTAGTCTCCACACGCAGTAATTTGCAAAACTTAAGCCTTTCTTCGTAAGAGCAACCCTTTGTTCCATTCAGTAATTTTGTTGCCCTTCTCTCTACTCGTTCCAACAGCTCTACATCCTTCTTAAAATGAGACCTCGTGGTGTCACACAGATATAAGGAATGCAGAACTGGAATTTGGGGAGTACAATGTGAACAGGGAGGATAGACAGGATAGGAAGAGAGGAGGGGATTATGCTATTATTTAAGAAACACATAAAATCCAAGGAAGTGAAGCCAGTCGACATCGTTGGATAGTGCAGTGTTGAGTCAGTTTGGTGTGACATAAGCATTGGGTTAGTTAGTTAGTTATTTGGTTTTTAGGAGCATTAGCAACTAAGGCCATATTGCTCCGGGATATGCGGTGGTCATTCCCTGACCTTTCCGCATTCGGTGGTGACGGGCTCGAACCTCTGTCTAATCAAGAAGCGTGTGCTACGCACTGCTGCTCCTTCCCACCTGGCTACGGAGGTGCCTATAAGCATTGAGAGATCAATATTGAGAGTAGGAGTGTGTTATAGGCCTAATGACTCTGATGAGTATAAGAAGGAACTGTAGAGGGAAATAGAGTGGGCCAGTAAATCAGAGTTTTATAATGGGGGATTTTAATTTCCCAGATATTGACTGGAATTTGTGAGTTGGTCACTCACACACTAGCAAGGCTTTTGTGGATTTATTGGATGATTGTTTTCTACATCAGCATGTTTGGGAGGCAACTAGAGGGAGTAATACTCTTGATCTGATTATCAGTAGTGATTCTTCATGCATTAAGAATCTGCAGATAAAGGAACCACTAGATGACAGTGATCACAGTGTGCTGAAGTGGGATTTACTCAAAGAGGTAACTACCATCAGGGGTAAAGGGAAGGGTTTTTGCTTTTGTAAAGGCGACTACGGTGGTCTGAGACAGTATTTAAATTCTATACGGTGGGACCAACTGATGATGTTACCAACAGCAAATTCAAAATGGAAGCATTCAAAGAATTTATCTTTTAAGCTACTGGGCTTTACATACCAACTAAGAAATATTGTTCAAGGTTTAGGCCTAAATGGATGTCAGATGAACTAATGGCACATATGGCAGAGAAGAAAAATGCATAGGATACATATAAATTAATGGGTGACATGGAAGCCTACGATAGATATAAGCTGGTCTGTAACCAAGTCACAAAGGAGATTAGGCAGGCAAAGGCAGATTATGAGAAATCTTTGGCAAAGGATGCAAAGAAAAACAACAAAGAGTTCTTTACCTATGTAAACTCTAGAAGGAAAGGGATGAATCAGACTGGTCCACTGGATATTGGTGGTTCAACTGTTCATGATCCTGCTCAGGTGGCTAACAAATTAAATGAGTATTTTGCATCTACATTCACACAAGAGGAGTAATTCAGGGAGGGGAATTAAACTTTGGCAGTGAGCTAGATGATTTTGTAATAACTGAGGAGAAAGTGGAGGAGAAATTGATGAAGATAAACATAAGAAAGGCACCCGGGGTGGATGGGATCTATCCAGTTATATTAAAGGAGACAGCAAAGGAAGTAAGCAAACCGTTAGCCATAATTATGAGGCTTCTTTGGACTCGGGGGAGGTTCCCATGGACTGGAGATGTGCAAATGTGACCCCATTTCACAAAGAAGCACTGCAGGATCATCTAGACAAGATTTCAGTTATAGCTCGGACACAGCATGGTTTTGTTAAGGGAAAGTCTTGCCTGACTAATTTGACTGGATACTATGATGTGCTCACAAAGGAACTGGATGCAGGGAATAAATTTGATAATACAGTCCATTCCAGTTATTTGGGACACATTGGGACTAGTGCATTTTGGCCCGATTAAGTGGCTGCCCCAATTATCCGAAGTTTCACATACATAGTTAAAAATACAATGTACCCCCCACTTTACAATTGGTTCACTGTACAATCAAATCACGTTACGACGAACTCAACATAGTAAAATACCATTCACTGTACGATGTACAGTAAGCGCCGGTCATTGTGATCACGTTTGTGAACTGAATTTTAATTCTATTAAACAGCGATTCTAATTAGCGAAAATAGGAGGAATATTATCCACAGGCTATAAAAGCAAAGATATATTAAGTACAAATTTACCCTTTATTACCTTACCAATTAAAAAATTAAATGATATGTGAAAATCGGAAGAATATACGTGAAAATCGGAATAATTAATACGTACTGTAATATGTACATATGAACTAGTTCACATTTCTGTTCAATGACATTTGTGGGTGGGGGTTAAAATATAAAAGAGTAAAAAGATAAGCAATCAATAACAAAGAACATGGCGCACACAAATTGCATGTAACACAATACGCGCAAGTGAGAACGGAGTAACAAGTTACAAAGCTTTAAAAATATGAATGAAGAGAAGATCTGAAAATTAATTTTTTTATATGATTGAAGATTTCATGGAAGTGTAAACCACATTTCACCATAATAACCCACCGAATTCCAGCTGTCGGTATTATCGCAAATTCAATAAGATTGAGTTTACTGTCCGTTTATGATAGATTTCACTAACAGAAAAGCCCAATAAACAGGTGACTGCTAATTGTTTTTATTGTTTTATGGTCGTGACCTCCAGAATTTCGACCGAACCACATGGTACCGTCGGAGACAATTATAGGGTAATCTCCAGTGCTGCGGTCTTCTGCCCCGATTAAACAGCATCCTGTCCCAATTAAGCGAAGTAAACCCTGGCTATTTTCTCGATTGGTTTCTGTTTTTTAAGATTTGCCCCAAATAAACGGCTGCCCCGATTAACCGGTGGCCCAAATAACCGGAATCCACTTTATTATATATTTGGATCTTAGAAAGGCATTTGATACTGTTGCACATGGAAGACTGCGGAACAAATTGGAGTAGTGTGGCACTGGAGGCAAATTGCTGCTATGGATAAAGGGATAGTTGAGTGGGAGAAGACAGAGAGTGGTAATCAATGGACACTGCTCATTGTGGACTAATGTTATTAGTGGAGTCCCTCGAGGTTCAGTGTTGGGTCCATTGTTGTTTTCTGTATTTATAAATGATATTGATGATGGTATAACAAGCTTAATGGCCAAGTTTGCAGACGATACGAAGGTTAGTGTTAAGGACACTAACTGTCATTAGCGTCCTTAACACTAACCTGCACTTAACATCTGCCTGCACAATTACCTGAGGGTAATTGTGCAGGCAGATATGAAGTTTTCTGAACAGTGCAGATGGTCTGCAAGAGTAGCTCATGGTGTCTTGTCAATGATATACAGGAATTTTTCTAGCAGGGATAAGGAGGTGATTATCCCCCTGTAAAAGGCAATGGTCAGGCCACGCGTTGAATACTGTAAACAGGTTTGGAGGCCTCATTTTAAGAAGGATGTAGAGCTGTTGGAACGAGTACAGAGAAGGGCAACAAGATTAGTGAATGGAACAAAGGGTTGCTCTTAGGAAGAAAGGCTTAAGTTTTGCAAATTATAGTGTCTGGAGACTAGGCACCTGCGAGGGGATCTGATTGAGGTGTATAAAGCCTTTAATGATTTGAGCATTCTCAATGCTGATGGGATTCTTCTTCTTGCTCAGAATAATCGCCTGAGAGGGCATAAATTCAAATTGAGGAAAGACAGATGTAGGATAGATGTGCGGGCTGAAAATTAATTTCTGTTCAATTAATGTCTGTTCCACCAACCACCCGCTGGCCTTTAGCCAGCGGGTGGTTGGTGGAACAGACTTCCATCCTTTGTTGTGGAAGTTGATAGCCTAAATAAATTTAAGGCTAAGCTGGACAGGTATTTGGAAAGAACAGAGGGGTGAAATGGGAGCGTTTTTTTTTTTTTTTTTTTGGCTGATGCTGCATAAGCTTGCTTTCTTGCATCATATGCCTCTACTAATGCTAATGCCTCCAGACTTGTATACAGTAGTCAAGGTGTGGCCTGACCATTACCTTATACAAGGGGATAATGACCTCCTTATCCCTGCTAGAAAAATTCCTGTATATCATTGAAAAGACACCATGAGCTACTCTTACAGACCGTCTGCACAGCTCAAAAAACTTCATATCTGCCAGTATAATTACCCCCAGGTCCTTTTCACTCTCTACCACTGTCAGTGTCATAGAAGAGCAAAACTATAAAGCTTTTACATCTTTCACACAGAAAGTATTCGAAATGCGCAGAGCAATGCAAAGAATGGTAATTCAGCCCCCCCCAGCAATTAAACAATAATCAATAGTAAAATTGCCCAAGTTTTCCACCACGCCCAGACGATGACTTAACTGATAGCAGTATTCTGCAACCTGACATGACAAACCTTCCCAGGACTACCCTGCCATGTGTAGGAACCTGGGGCCCCATGCCAAATAAGTAACCACGTAGGGAAGGAAGATGTACAGGCAGCCAGGGGAGCAGTTTAGCTGAAAAATATCAGTAGGCTAGTAGCAAAGGGATGCAATGTAGAATGAATGAATGAGAATGAAAGACAATGAATAGGCTGGGAACCGAGTGAACTAGGAATTATGGTAAAAGGGAATAAATGGCAGTTTTGGTGAAAGAAAGAGTGACCTAGCATGATGGAAAGAGAGAGTGAATGGGAATGAGTGGAAGAGCAAATGTAATTGGCCGAAAGAATACAAAGTTAAAAATAACTTACATTACTCTTTATATATACTGTACCAACAAACATTTACTAACCACATCAACACTATCACTGCATTCTCCACTGGCCTGCAAAAAAAAAAAAAAAACTTGCAGCTAAGCCTGCACCACAACTGAAGAATAAAAGTAAGTTGAGGTGCCCAGAGAGTGCAGTGCAGAAAGTAAGAGTCGAATAAATGAGATGAGAGCTAGAAGAATGAATAAAAGTGTAAGCGTGTGAGAAAAAGAACACAAACCATAAATGCTACAGATAAGTACACACTAACCCTAGTTTTAATTAGTATTTAAATTTACACTACACATCATTGCATCCCCTCCTGGTGTGTGAGAAAAAGATGAATGAGTTGAGTGAAAAAAAAAAAAAAATAAAATATATATATATATATATATATATATAAAAAAACTTGGAAAAAAATTATAAAATAAGAAAAAAGTACTTTAAAAAAATATATATATATATATATTAAAAAAATAATAATAATAAATAAATAAATAAATAAAAAAAAAAAAAGAATGCAATTAGAGTGAGAATGCAGATTATGAATGAAGTAAATGTGTGTCTCTCCCACCCCCTCGCCTGGTGGGTTCCCCACTGCCAGCTAACATATCCCACCCCCGGATATGGGGGTGGGATGTGTTAGCTTAACCTTCATACCGGATTCAACACTCCTTGGACATGACACCGACGAAGACATTCTGCGGCTTTGCTGCCAACGCACCATTGGCGATCTGAACTGGGTACTCTAACCTGGTTCCCTTTAAAACCCCATCCCCAGGCAGGGGAGGGAGGAGACGGATCTCTGTCTCCTCTCCTCCCTGCCTACCCCCCATACTTCGCCTGGTGGGGCTCGCCTCCACTGACCTCTTTAGGGATGCCTACTCTATGTTCCCTATTCTTCTATCTGTTTTCCCCCCAGTCTTCAGTCTCCCTCCCTCTCTCACTAAATCGACCGAGTACACCCTTAACAATGCTGCCAAATTCTAATCAACGTCTAAATTCTACTGGTTTCCTGTAAATCTCTAAGACAACTAACACTATTAGCTTTTATCTAGCATATAGCCTCACATGTCTAAATTTAATAACATCAAAATTTTGCCCGACCTATTTGGCCTTTAACACATCTCTTTAGCGTTCAACCCCAACCAGCGATTTCCTAACAGCAATCCCATTAAGCATTAATGTCAAATGCAATTTTTTTTTTTTTTTTAAATAGGTCCTAGCCACTGAAATCCCAGGAAACTAGGTGGCAGGACCTGCCAGAGCAATTTGTTGTGATACTGGATACACCTGGCTAGCCTCCACGTGGCAGGGTATGGGCAACGTAGGGCCCCACTAGGGGCCTGGCTGCCAATAAGCCGGATAAACAATGGGCACAACAAATCACACTGCACAGACACGGCCCACACACTTTCAAGTCTCTGGCTTGACAGTGTACTGTCCTCGATACAGTGAAACACACGCGGAGATGGGAGAAATCCCAGGTGCAGTCTGACACGAATATACCTTATGTCAGTGTAGTACCACAGAGTTCATACGTTACTCTGGGGTTACTACTTCCCATATGTAATACTTTACATTTGTCAATGTTAAACTTCAGTTGCCACCTCTCAGCCCATCTGCTCAACTTTTCCAGATTCTGTTGCAGCAGTGTACATTAGTGTCATTAACAATCCTGCCGACCTTCGTATTGTCTGCAAACTTGGACATTAAGCCATCATCAATATCATTAATGAATACAGAAAACAACAATGGACCCAATGAACCCTGGGGAACTCCACTAATAACATTAGTCCACAAAGAGCAGTGTCCACTGATTTCCACTCTCTGTCTTCTCCCTCTCAACTGGGGCTTATAATACCGGTCAAAATCTTAATACCAGTATTTCGGTATTTTTAATTTATGAAACCGGGATACCGGTATTCCAAAAACAAACGTTTTTCTCAATAAATTTTGATGACAGTTAGGTCCAATAAAGTAAGGAAAAAACAAGTACTGTAATTACTTGAATTCAAGTTTTAAATAAACATTTATTGCAATAAGAAATATTTTGAAAAAAAATCATTAAAAATAAAGTTATTCTAAACACAAAAAAATATATATTGTTACTGCAAAGTTTAGTTATGTTTAAACATCCACACTACCTGTTTGAATAAAGTGAGCTCTTAAGAAACATAAGCAATCAATAGTATGATCATTTAAAATGAATATAATTTTGGTACATATTTGATTAGCGGCAGAAAACGCCCTTTCGGATTCTATTCTGGTACTATTGTACTGAGATAATCGTAGACGATCTCAGTCCATATTTTCTAGGCTTTGAACTTTTTTAGCAAAAATAGTTAACAGTATTTCATTAATTTCCAACTCAAGTTCATCTTTTAAAATCTCATTGGAGTCAGACAATTTCTTATTTTGGAAAGAATTTGCGAAACACTGATGTTCTGTTCCATGTTGGTCTTCCATGGTTAAATTATGTTTGTCATTTTCTGAAGGAGAAAGACGTTTTATTCAGCGAAGTATAATTTTCACTATAGTATCTTTACTGAGTCTGGGAGAGAGCAAAGAGTGGGGATAAGAAATAGAGTGCAGTTAAGGAATTCTTTACATATATAAATGCAAAGAAGAGAAGGACAAATCAGATCGGACGCATATGTAATTGCGTGGGATAGTATTTTAGCAAATAACAAAGTAACTGTGGAGTTCATCTGCAACTGATGTTGCAGATGAACTCGAAAGTTACTTTTCATCAATATTTACAGAAGAGAAACCCCTCCATGTCAATGAGAAATTATGGGAGTGAAGTTGAAAAAAATTTAATTAATGATGTTGAAATTTCACATGTTGATTTAATGAGAAAACCTTCGCACCCACAGGCGAGTAAGGCTCCTGTGGCTGATGGTATATACCCTATAATCTTAAAGGAGGCGGCAAGTGAGTGCATTGAACCATTAAGGCTAGTTATGAGAGCATCACTGGACTCAGAAGAGATTCCGTTGGATTGGTGTAAATTGGAACATAAAGGCAGTTCTAGGAATGTAACGGGAAATTACCGACTGGCCAGTCTAACTTCAGTAATAGGGAAAATCATGGAGGCAATGATCAAGGGTGGAATTCAGGATCATTTAGATGGAAATGGAATTCTGTAGGATACACAGCATGGTTTTGTAAAGGGAAAATAATGTTTAACAAATCTGGTTAGCCATTTTGACAGGTCACTCGTGAGCTGGATTTAGAGAATAATTTCGACATTGTTTATTTAGATATCAGCAAAGCATTTGACTCAGTCCCACATGAGTGGTTATTTTATAAGTTTGAGTAGGCTGGAATCATAGGGAAAATCCTTAGATGGATAGCACGATGGCTTGAGGGCACCAGGCAGGGGGTTGTGATAAATGGTTATTCCTCAGATCAGGTTAATGTAAGAAGCAGGGTTCCCAAAGGATCAATATTGGGACCACTGTTGTTTTTGATTATCTTAAATGACATCTATGAAGGGTTATAGGGTGTGATGTCTAAACTTGCAGATGTTATAAAGATCACTAGAGTATTTAATGATCGCTGCCAAGCAGAGCTTCTTCACAGTGACCTAGATAGACTTCCGGGATGGTCAGAAAAGTGGCAGATATATGCTTTAATTCAGCAAAATTCAAGGTCTTACACCTGGAGAACAGTGACCCCAAAATAACTTATACACACGGTGGAGTTCAACTAAAGTCAGTAGTGGAGGAACGGAACTTGGGAGTTACGATACGGTCAGACATGAAGTTGTCCGAGAATTGTGGTCAGGTTGTAGTGTTGCATGGTGTCCTATCGATGATTTATCGACCATTTGCTAGTAGAGATAAGGACTTCATAATCACATAAAGGTGATTTTATAACCTTTATGTGATTAAATTATAAACTATTTTTTTTAAATTAGTACCGAAAAACTGGTATTTTTGTATCAATACCGCTATTTGAATACTGGAAAAAAAATGACCGCGATCTCGGTATTGTAAGCCCTACTCTCAACCATCCCTTTATCCATAGCAGCAATTTGCCTCCAATGCCACACTGCTCTAATTTGTGCAGCAGTCTTCCATGTGCAACCGTATCAAAAGCCTTTCTAAGAACCAAATATATGCTATCAAAATTATTCTTTGCATTCAGTTCCTTTGTGACTACATCATAGTATTCAATCAAATTGGTCAGACAAGACTTCCCCTTAACAAACCCATGCTGTGTCGAGCTATAACTAAAGTCTTGTCTAGATAATCCTGCAATGCTTCTTTAACCAGTGCCTTCATTAATTTCCCTGGAACAGAAGTTAAGCTAACAGGTCTGTAATTACCTGTGTCTCTCTTTGATCCTCCTTTGTGGATTGGGGTCACATTTGCACATTTCCAGTCAATGAGTACCTCCCCTGAGTCCAAGGAAGCCCTCATAATTATGGCTAAGGGTTTGCTTACTTCATTT
This sequence comes from Mastigoproctus giganteus, assembly GCF_048544385.1. Lineage (NCBI taxonomy): Eukaryota > Metazoa > Arthropoda > Arachnida > Uropygi > Thelyphonidae > Mastigoproctus > Mastigoproctus giganteus. The sequence continues at coordinate 229,190,486 of NC_143577.1, forward strand.
GCTGCCTCCTTTAATATAACTGGATAGATTCCATCCACCCCAGGTGCCTTTCTTATGTTTATCTTCAACAATTTCTCCTCCACTTTACTCTCAGTTATTCCAAGATTATCTAGCTTACTGCAGAGTTTAATACACCTCTGGCATTCTCCTCCCTAAATAACTCCTCATGTGTGAATGCAGATGCAAATCTCATCAAAACTGCAGATGCATTGTTGATGAGATTAGGATTAAAGGTAGATACAGAGAGGAATAAAAAGAAATAAGAAGTTATAATGTAATATTAAAACTAAATTAAAATGTCCACTGGGCAAGGACTCGTTTGTTTGTTTGTTATTTGGTTTTTAGGAGCATTGGCAACTAAGGCCATATTGCTCCGGGGATATGCGGTGGTCATTCCCTGACCTTTCTGCATCCTCCGTATTTGGTGGTCATGGGCTCGAACCCCGGTCTAATCAAGAAGCGTGTACTACGCACTGCCACTCCTGCCCACCTGGCTATGGAGGCGCCTGCAAGGACTCATATAACCTTTCTATGGAATAATAGACAATGTATGCCCATTGGAATAACTATTTACATACTCTCACAGTGGTAGTTTTTTCTAGCCCTGTGGTGCAGTGGAATCAATTTTTGACTATTTGGGAAAATCAATAATTAACTAGACTGAATTGAATAGTGGGGTGAAACAGGCATGTGTATATTTGTGATATGATTTTGTTTATGTCAAATAATATGCCATAAAAATAAAATGCTTATAAACTATTCAGGGAAAATTTGTGGAGAAATGTATTAAAGGATAAAAGGAAAAAAAAAGGGGGGGGGGGAGAAGTGGGCGGAATATTCCAACAGAAAATTATTGATTTCTAAAATGAACTGTAGGATTAGTTGCTATGGGCTTAAAATTAGGCCACTCAGAGCAATAAACCAGGTGGACTAATTGGGGTTAAAGCCTTTCTGTGACCCAATTTGGATTAATGCCAAGGTGATGTTCAGCTATATTGCCCTGAATAGCCACATTCATATAATATTTGTTGAATTTAACGAGCATATTATTTGCAACTAAATTACTAATTCTTCTTCCAGTCACACAGCTCCCTGAGGAGCTGTTGTGGCCACCAACAAATTCTTCCAACTGCATCAATCATGTGCTCTACAAGCGGCATCGCAAAGTGTCATGCCCAGAAGTTCACTGATCCCACCCTTCCATCTAGTTGCAGGTCTTCCTCTGCACCTCTTCCCCTCGATTTTTCCTTCCATTATATTCTTCAACAGAAAGTTTTCCCTTCTTACTATATGACCAAAAACTCGAGTTTTCTTTTGTTGATGATATGAAGAAGAATTTCAGGCCTGCCAATTTTATTCAATACCCCACTCATTTGTTCTTCGATTCTAAGTTCTAAGTAAGAAATACGTAGTATTCTCCTGTAACACCACATTTCAAATGCCTTAATTTTCTTCCTGTCAGCTCTTTTCAGATTCCATTCTCCACATCCATAAGTGGCAACTAAAAAAATTAACAAATCAATGATTCTTAGTTTCGTCTTTAGGGAGAGATCTTGATCTTTCCATAATTTTGTCAGATCAGTGACCAACATTGTAGCAATTGCCTGTTGTCTCTTTACATCATTTGAGCAGTCACTATTTTTATTTATTCTTGACCCTAAGTAATCAAATTCATCAACTTCTTTGATATCTTTGCCCATTAACCTTCACTTTACTGGAACTGAGATTATCACCAATCACCATAATTTTAGTTTTACACACATTCAGAAACAATGCTTTTTTCTTACTTGCTTCACATACTCTCCTCAGAGTTTCTTTAAGATGATCATTAGAATTACACATTAGTACATCTGTATAACGAAGGTTGTTTTATCTTCACTCCTCCAATTTTGATGCCAGTCTCTAAATCTTCCAAAACTTCATGCATGATATCATCAGCATAAAGATTAAAAAGGAGAGGTGACAAAATACAGCCCTACCTGACACCATTACCTATTGTGAAAAAGTCCATATTTCCCATGTTGGTTCTCACAGTTCCTTCCTGTTCCTAGTACAGTAGCTTAATCAGCTGAATTATGTGGATTGGGAAACCCATATTAGTCATCATTTCTCATGTTGAACACAATCAAATGCTTTTGCATAATCTATAAAACACAAAACGACTGGAACATTGAATTCGTTGCATTTTTCAATAATCAGTCATAGACTTAAGATCTGATCTCTGGTTCCTCTGCCCCTTCTGAAACCTGCTTGCTCTTCTGACGTTTCTTCTTCAAGTTTTCTTGAGATTCTGTTTAATATGATTTTAAGAAGAATCTTGCTAGCATGAAAAATTAGGCTAATAGTCCTGTAATTTGAGCAAATTTTCAGATCTCCTTTTTTTGGTAAGGGAATGCAAATTGATTTCTTCCAATCTGATGGCCACCATCCTGTTTCCCAAATTTTTACAATTGTTTTATGAAAAAACTCAGCACCCTTCACACCTGTAGCTTTTATCAATTCTGATGGGATTTCATCAATTCCAGGTGACTTGTCACACGTCAGTTCTCTGATGGCTTTTTTGACTTCTTCCTTCAGCGGAACTGGTTCATGGTCACACTCTTGAAAAGGGAGTGGCAGATCCTTAGTATCCGCAGGTGCTTGGAAGAGCTGCTCACAGTATTCTTTCCACATTCCTTTATTTGCATTCTCCTCTGTTAAAATTTCCCCTTTGGAGTCCTTAATTACATTAAGTTTTGGTCGGAACTTTTGTCTTAAGGATTTAATTCCATCGTACATCTTCTTAGCATTGTTTTGTTTGTTGTGGTATGATTTCTTTACACTTCCGATTGTTTGTCCTGGCTTAAACATCACTTGATGACTTTACTTAGTTCCTGATACTCTTCGTTTCCTTGTATACCCTGGGCTTTTGCAGTTCTTCTCTGTTCAATAAGTTTAAAAGTGGCTTCTGTAATCCATGACTTCCTGATCTTTGACCTTTCTCTAATGTATCTATTTGCTGAATCCTTAATAATGCTTTTTGTATTTTCCCACATTTCCTCATGCAGCATATCATCATCTAGTTCTAATAGAGCTTGAAAACGATTGCCTGTTTCAAGTGTATAATCGTTTGGAATATTTTCTACATCCAATTGTCTAGGGAAAACCTTATTCATGATCTTTTTCAGCTTCAGCTTGAGAATGATGTGGAGTAGCTGATGATCACTACCACAATCTGCTCCAGGAAGTGTTTTTTGCTGTGATTACAACACTGGAATGCCACCTTTGCTGCATAAGGATGTAATCAATCTGATTCCTTGTTTTATGATCAGGAGATTTCCATGTGTAGAGCCTTCTCAAGTGCTGCTGAAAGCAGGTTTTACATATGACAAAATTCAATTAAACTTTCACCCTGTTCATTTCTAGTGCTAATGTATTGTCAATGTATCTGAAGAATTTAATGCTGTCTTTCATTTTATACTCATAGTAGTGTAAGTAAAGCTTTAAACTTTATTCTATAAAGTTTGTGTTAGAAATAAATTTGGTATTGGTGACAATTAAATTTAGTTTAGCCTCCAGTTTTTTAATGGGGTTTTTAACGTAGCTATTTCTACACGAGGTAATAAATCTACTGCCTACTGGGACTTTGTGGAATTTCGGAATCCAGTAAATGAATGGAAATCTTAAATTATCAATTTTTAATTTAACTTTTTTGTGTAGTGCCATTAGTATTTTTGCAATGGTATTAGTGTGTCAATAAAATAAATCATTCATTATAAAGTAAGCCAAATAGAAAGTATGATGGCTGATCAGAAATAAGGTTGCGATAAATGTACTTTCATATATGTGTCAAAGTTTAATAATTAAACGTTGCAGATATATTTATTCTTATCAATCAGACATAATTTCAAAATTTATTACCCACAGAGGGCAGAATAGTTTAAAGGGCGAACTGATTGAAAATGTGGTCTCACGAGAAACTTTATGGAGTTATCTGAGCAGCAGAAATTCATCAAATTGTTGAGGTTTAAGGTGAAGCACCAATATCACGTCTGTATAGGAATGAATAGTGTAGAAGGTTATCAACAAATTATTGATGCCAGATGGAGTGGCAAAACAAGCGGCTGAAGCTACCACAGAGAACAACATGTCATATGGAGCATATGAGTAGTACCATCCACAATATTCTCAGCTATCATAAGGTGTGTTTCATGGATCCTAGAGTGTCAAATGAAAACAAAAAAGCTAAATGTGTGACAAGTTGCCTTGTACCTCTGTAGAGATACTCAGGAGGAAATAATTTTCATCAGTTTAATAATGCACCACTTCACATAAAAAAAAAGGGACTTAATACAGTGGAAACAGACTAACTTGCCACAGGCAAAAAAAGTCTATGAAAAAATGATACATAGCCAGGAATTTCAACAGGGGACTACTCCTGACCATGTATCAAGCACTGTGTTTCCAAACTTATCTATAGTATTATAAAAGTGGGTGGGAGCAAATATGCGGCCTTTATCGTAATACTAACAGACAAGGTAGTCCCTATGCAGTGTAAAAATTAAGTTAATAATGTAATTTTAAATTTAATATAAATTTACAAAAGTGTAATGTGAAATATAATACAAACGTTTGTACCGTGCGGAAGGGGTAAAAAGTAATTAAATTAAAGTGGTTAAAAAATTTAAAAATTCAAATATACAGCAGAGAAATTTGATCAAAAAGTGTGGACAAGCAAATGGTATAGGGAATGGTAAAATTCTTGGGGTGGGGAAGGGAAGAAAAGGATGGTCAAAGGAGGCAAAAATAGCGATAGGATGCAGGATAGGCGGAGCGTTCGTATCCCCCTTGTATTACACTAATAATTCCTGGCTATGTATCTGAAATTCCTGACTATGTATCATTTTTTCATTTACTGTATACAGATTTTGCATATTTGCCATCCCTTGATTCAACCTCTTGCTAAAATTGCCCTCCCATATCTGAATACTGTTATTTATTTATTTGTATAAAATTATTTTTGTATATTGTTTGCTTCCTCAGTCCCAGTTCATTTTTGTACTAGGTTTTTCAAATTCTTTCACTTTTTCACACTACTTCACTTCCAATTTCTACTATCCCTTAAACTTCTCTTAGTTCAGGCACTTTTTTTGTGTATTTTTCATTTCCATTTTCACAGACACTTTATTTACATTAAAAACCACACATTATTTATATATATATTTTTTTACAAGTTCTTCAATGAAAATTTCTTTGCATATAACAGCCTTTGTAACTTTACTTTCCAACACAATAAGTAACAGTTTATTTTGAATGACTAATGTAAATTAACAAATGCACAAAATTTTACCTGTTCTAATTGCTTTTCTAACTTGCGAATTTCTGACAGGTGTAGTTCACTGAACAAATCTCCAACAGTTGAAGATTGAGAGGTACCCATTTCTTCTTCTAACAGTGACAAAAAAAAAAAAAAAAAAGGAAAGTGGAAAATAATAGGTAAGCTGCTGGGTTGTATTTTATCAATTTACTTACATGTTTTGATATATTTTAATGAAAAGCTTATCTCATGTTATGGTGATAAATTGGTACATTTACTAGTATTCCTGAAACTTAGCAAGTTTCACATTGATCATTAAATAATTATTGATAAATTTAAGCTTTATTAACCTTTCTACTGAGAAATGAAATAAATAAATTACCCCAGTTAAACCTCTCCTGAAAAAAATTTTGCAAAAAATCCTGTTCAGATCTTGTTTATCTTTAATAAACAGTATGAAGTTTGCATCAGCAGCAGCAGTCAAATCTTTTTTATGTGTAACAATGCAAATGATTAGGATCAAAGGTCATAATGGTATTTTTGATGCAAAAACATCTTTGGCAGAGCCTACTAAATTTTTCGGACTTAAGTAAAACTGATTGGTAATGAAAATGCGAGACAGAAATAATGCAAATGACGTCACTTCCTAGATGACGCTAAGTCAGTCACTCAGCAGAGTAAGCAGAGGATGTGAGTATAAAACGTTACATCATTCATACTAAATATTTCAGACTGAAGTAAAACTGATTGGTAATTAAAATGCGAGACGCAAATGACATCACTTTCTAAATGATGCTAACGACACTAACTCAGTCACTAAAGTTTATTCGGTAGAGTAAGTAGCAGACATGAGCATAAAATGTTACATCATTCATAACTTCGGTTCTAGCTGTTTGATTTTAAAAATTTAAACTGTTTTAATTTTCTTTTGTTGTTTACTATTGAATTGTGAAATGTGTTGAAAATACAATCTCAAGTGTACATTTCCTAAGGATATTTTCACATAAAATAAAACACCTTTCGTGCGTATGGGTAAACATGCTAATTTTTATATATTCTAGCATTTGTTTCATCTTTCAGAAGTATATATATAATTTCACTTAAATGGAAAGTCAATCATGCAGAAAGCCTCAAAAGCATTTCAAACATTTATGCATTTAGTCATATATATTCTAAGGATTAGAATCTTTCAGTGATCATAATTTTTACTTAAATGGAAGGTAAATCATACAGAAACTCCCAAATTCATTTCAGAAAGTTATGCATTCATTCATATATTCCAAGCTTTACATGGAATATATGAATGAATGGATATGCCATATGTTTTTTATGTCACTAACAAAGAAAAGTAATCTTGATTAATTAGATTATCAAATAAGATTAAATATACTTACTTTCATCTACTGAACCAGAGGTCATAAATGTAGCTTCTATTTGTTTTAATACAGGTGTATCACCTTCACCCTCTTCTTCTTCAGTTCTGTTTCCATCTTCATGTCCTAAATCTAATGATTATGCACTTTTAATTTACAAGATAAGCAGCACATGATTTATATAAACTCGTTCTTTATTTATTAATATACATTCAAAAAGTTGTTGGAGATGTATCATAATAAATTTTGAATAGATGGGATAATGTAATGCATTCTCTTAGCAGCACAGACATGCTATAAGAGTTCATTAAGTTCTGTCTGTAATATACAGAAACTTTTGCCATCAAGTACAAAGAGGTGATTACTTCACTTTATATAAGATTATGCTACTTCTTGGATACTGCATACAGATTGGAAACACCACAGAGAAGAGTAACAAGATTGACAGGGAGCACCAGAGATACAGAACCCTAGTTTTTCTCTTATCAAGAAAAACTAGGGTTCTGTAAGTTGCACTGTCTGGAAACTAAGCATCTGTGGTGTTGTCGTTATTGTATGGTTTCAGGCATATCAAACTTTGGCCATATTGCACCCTTGTGTATTATGTCTGTACATTATCTATTCATGAGCCAATTTGCACATTGTGAGGGCTGAAAAACTCAGAACTCATGGGAAGAACTGTACTCCATCCACCTAACTGCGGCCTCAATTGAAGAGGACTTCGGAAATTCTTTCAGTCATCAACAGGAATCAAATACAGACCTCTCCAAATGAGTGGCAAATCATGAAACCACTATACTTTTATGGAAGACTGTGTGATGACTTAATCTGAGCATTTAAGATTTTAAAAGAGTAAAATAAACTAAATGATGATAACATTTTTATTCTTTCTGAGCTGACATACATAATGGGATATCAATTTACATTGAAAAAGGATGGAGGCAGAATGCAGAAATTTGCCTTTGGCCAAAAAAGCAATTAATTACCACTTAGTGGTGAAGTGAGCAGTTTGAACATATTTAAAAAAGGATTAGACAAGTGATTAGAAGAAAAGGACAAATAAAACAGGTAAAAAGTTCCCTCCCTCCCCCAGCTGATGCTGTATTATCTTTTGATAATTTGAATCTATATCTCCTTCTTTGTACTATCTTAGAAAGCAAAAATCTCCCATCGTTAAGTTTGCTTAAACCTTTTAAAGCTTTAAATGTCAGATCCCCTCACAGATATCTAGTTTACAACCTTTACAGCTTGCAGAACTGGAGTCTCTTTCTACCTTGTTGCAATCAACAAAAGGGTACCTATATAGGTACCCTTTTGCAGATCTCACCAGTGCATTGGTTGTATTTGGATGCTTTCAAGAAGCTTGATGTCTTTTTTTTTTTTTAGGTGTGGTTTCCATACTTGGATACAGTATTCCAAATGTGGCCTTATAAAGTGGAATTATGACCTCCTATCTCTGTAAGAAACCTGCTCAATAAATCATAGATAGGATACTATAGGCTCTCCATGCCACTTGTCTGCACTGCACACAGATTTTCATATCCACCTATATTGTGATTCTCAAATTCTCTTTTCCTGTAGTGTTTTTAATTCTACCCCTCCAAGTGCATAAATTATTCTGGAGTTTTTATTTCTCAAGTGTAAAACCTTACATTTTGCAGAATTAAAATACAAGTGTTGCTTATCCTATCTATACTGCCACTGAAGCCTAAGTCATTCTGATGGAGCAATGTTCAGTACTCATCATTAACCCACTCTACCAATCTTTATATCAACTGCAAATTTTGATATCATTCCTTGCATCCCATCATTGATATCAATTAAGAAAATCAGAACAGCATCATTCCAAGCAGAGATCCTCCAAGGGACTCCCCACTACTAACCCTAGCCCGCTTTTAAGAGTAACTATTTATTACAACCCTTCCTGCTATGTGACCATTCCATAACCCATCTAATGAGCTTATCTGTGATTCTAATATGTTCCAACTTATATAGCAATCCTTAGTGTGGGACTGAGTCAAATGTTTTGCTGAAGTCCAAATAAACAATATCAAAGCTATTTCCTGCATTCAGCTCATGAGTGACACTGTCATAATAATTAATCTCTTCAGTTCAGTTTTTGTAAACATTTAATGACACAGCAATGAATGCATGAGGTACTGATGAGACTCCATCATATAAAAACATTTCCCACATAGAAATAAAGTTATCATATATACAGGCCTTTCAATACCCCTCAAGGCACTCTGAAAATAGGTTACATATAAAAGAATCACTTATTAGTAAATACCACCCAAGAAACAAGAGATAAAAGTGTCACTTTTATCAAATAAAATATAATTGCAGTTTTTGTATTTGCAATTAACAGCATAAGAAAGTTTTTGATGTTGCATAGGAACTTTTATATGATTTATGTAAGAATTAGAAGCTCTATGAACCCTGTACAATTGCAATTGCTTATTACTCAAGACTTTCTGTTCCATAATTTGGGGTTAGGTTTTCTGCAATTACATATATTATAAACTAGGATCAAAATATTGCTGTATTTTGTTTCAGACAAGTTTTTAGAGAGCACTTTTCAACCATTAGTATCTATTCAAAAATTTTTTTTTAAATATTCCTACAGGGCTGTGCTAAAAGTTTCTAATGATGGGATATTGTGAATGCTCAGACTGGGGAGAGGGAAAACTGATAGGATATGTTCATAATTGATAGAAGAATCTGCAATATCCCATTTACCTATCTGTATTACCAAATAGTGAAGGGATCCTTGCTGCCAGATGCAGAAAATTAAGAATGAGAATGATTACTTTTATTTTTAATCTAAAGTAGACACTTAATGCTTGACCAATAAAACAAAACATTAGTGGTTTTCTTCTTAGCAGAAATACATTACCTTGTAGATTTTCATTACAACTATTAAGGATACTTTCAGTAATGAACAACTAGGATTATTTTGTTGTTTGTTTTTTTGAACTAGTGTAAACAGATTATATTTCATTAAAACTATTAATGAACCAAAAATATTGTAATTTCTATTATGAACAACTAACTTTATTTCCCTCCTTTTTTTCACTAATGTAAACATAAATTATATACTCATCATTTCCAACTACAACCATGATTTAAATTATTAAAATTATCATACGCAAGAAGATTCATTTGGCATTACATAAATGCTACAGCATTGCAGCTGCTACAAGCCTAGGGAGAAGGCTGAGCAGAAAGAAAAAAATAAAAAAGAAACATTTAACAACCACATTGTTAAAATGACAATCAGCAAATTAATGCATTTAATTGGGACAGGACTAACAACCTCAGAATTTTTCAAGTTATCTGGTATTACATTTCACCTTATATTTCTTTCTATCTACTTCTAGCTTTTCACTTCATGAACTATTACATTTTCAAGTGAAAATAGAGGATCATACTGCCTATAAAAACTGTCTTTCAACTTTTATATTTTCCAGACATGAACTTTATGAAAAGTTATTTATTGTTCATAAATTAAAACTTGGAATTAAAGTAACTTTAAATTACATACCCCAAACATTATACACATAAGCTATCCAGGTTCCAGCTATTGAGATAGGAATGACAACCCCTAAAAACCTAAGTTATAATTTGAATATGCTCTTTCTTCTCCTTCACTTCTGATATGGCGCCTCCGTAGCCAGGTGGGAAGGCGCAGTAGTGCGTAACACACGCTTCTTGATTAGACCGGGGTTCGATCCCGTCACCACCAAATACGGAGCATGCGGAAAGGTCAGGGAATGATCACCGCATATTCCCGGAGCAATATGGCCTTAGTTGCTAATGCTCCTAAAAACCAAATAACAAACTTCTGATATCTTTGTACTGTCTGTACTTTCTTATTCTATTTATTTATTATTTGTACTTTCTTATTCTTCCATCTCCTGAACTATTGGGTTACGAGGGAATGGAGGTTTCCAATTTTTCCTACAGCCCACTGTTTCACCTCTTTTGGCATAAACCCAGACAAAACCTACTAAACCAGTGCATACCAGCCCTCTGATGCTACTGGACTGTCTTACCTTATTAACCTCCTTAGGACTGCTTTTTTGGGAACAAATGGGCAACATGACAGATGCAGAGTAAAGAAATATTCTCAATTTACACATATGAAATTCCACTTTTGGCAGAAAAATGCACTTCTCTATAAAATTATATGATATTAACATACAACACTCAGTGATAGCTGCTGATGCATGAACTAGTGTAGTATTTACTCAACAATCTTAACAATTGTTCTATCAAACTATCTTATAGCAACAAATGAAGAGGTGGGATGTAATTTGAGATGAGAGTTACAGAAGGAATGTTCCAAAAGTAATTTAGGAAAATTGCCAGTTAATAGAAATTTAGTGGCACCAGGTGCAAATTGCATGAAATATTACTGTAAATGAAAACAAAAACCAACACAAAATGACCATTAGTGAAACAAAAATAAATAAAAATTGCCTGACCATTGTGTCCTACCTCTTCAGAAGGCCAAAAGGTTGACAATGACCGTGGAATCACTGCATTTCAAATATTAAACAAATCAATGAATTGATAGCCATATTAATCAACTGCCAATACAATAAATCTAAATAATGGTGTCACTTATGCAGTGAAAAAATTCATATAATAACAGCATATTCTCCCTACTTTTGTTGCTATAGTTATTTGCTAGTGTATTTTTTCACAATATGCAGCAGATAATGCTTTGCAGCCACTAATGTTTGCTGAAAAATTTTCCATATTCTTTACTTATTTTCTTCCTTACTTATGCTGTGACCCAACCTGATGCAACAGATTTCTCTAAATTTCAATCTTTCAGAATGGTAAATCAATGTATTCTTAGGAATACCAAACTGTTTAGTGATGTCAGTCTTAGAACACATGCCATTATCTACAGCTTGTAAAATCTTAAATTTTGTCTGTGATTGGAAAGCTACCTGCTTTGTACGAGCCATATCAATAAACATAGCCCAGTGGTTTTCAACTGGGGTGCCGCAACAATATTCTTGGGGTGCCGTGTAATTTGGGTTTAAAGTTATTATTATTATTATTTTTTTGAAATTTATATATTTATTTCATTATAAAAAGGGTACAATATAAAGGGTAAGGTACAATATCCATTGTACCATATCTTTTTAATTTTGTGGTAATCTATAATTGATCTTTATTTAGTACCTCTATATAAAGAATAAAATTATTATATAGGTATATATTAACAGTTCGAAAACCACTGTGTTAGGTATTTCTTTTGGCCTAGGAGTGCCGTGAAAAAATTACTGGGACAGTAAGGGCGCCGTGAACCGAGAAAGGTTGGGAACCTCTGACATAATCTATACACACTGTGTAATGAAATGACCTTCTAATTGAAGTTAATTTCATTGTGCCAACAAGTTATTTATTACGGCCAGCCTGAAAGCTCATAAGTTTCAATAAATTAGAGTTATTTCATTTTGATTGCAAATAATGTAATAAAAAAAAAAACTCTTAAGATAGAGTGGGGGAAATTTTAAAAAATTGTTATAGAGAATTTGTTTGTTTTTTAAGGTCATTATAATGAATATAAAATAGCATTTAGCTTATGGAAAATTGGCCTGGACCCACCACATAGGTTGTTATAATGTGCTGGGATGTTTAAAAAGCGGGTCATTATAAAGCATTCTGACTGTTCACATAGTGTCCGTTGTCTTCACCATGTCCATCCTTCCACATGTGATAACTTGGCTCCCAGTGAATGGATTTTCACAAAATTTTATATTTGGCTGTTTTAGAAAGATATGTTGAAGTCAACCCAAATACCATTAAAACTGGATGAATAGAAATTCAGCAGTTATTTCTTTTGTTCATATATATCACATGGGTTATTCATATCTATTGTATATAGTAGCTGAAACATTGAATATTATGTTGTTGCTGTGTACTCATTGGAGGAATGAATGAGTAATATGGTGGATACACAGAAAAGAAATGTTCTCAGTTTGTGCATGTGAAATTTGGAGCTTTTTTTGTTATCAGTTTAATAAATATATAAATCCCAAATTATTACTATTTTCTTATTATATTAATGATTAAATAATTAATATAATGATTATATTAATTATTAAAAGTGATTATTATAATAAGAAAATGTGTTAACTTCCAAAAATCCAGGTGGAAATAAGTAAAGTATATTATAAAAATGTTGACTGCATACTATGAGTTGAGGTACATGTTGCTATTTGTTTATTTTATTAAATCACAGAAGGTCCACAAAATAAGTGTTGCATTTCAATTTTCATTAAAAATCCAGGATGAAATAAGGATTACAAAATGGTGAATGAATATTATGAATTATATCTGCAGAGAAGTGAAAACAATTACTTTTATATATTATCAGTTAATTAAATAGTAATTAATTGGTAATAAGATAATTAGTTATTTAATTTAATCACAGAAAAAGAAAGAATTCAATTAATTTAGGAAATAAAACCTGAATGTGCCTGAATTACAATGTTCTGTATATACATTGCCTAACTTGTTTTTACTTCTGTAGGTACAAATAGTATCAACTATAGTGTACTTAAATTGAAAGAGAGATGCAAATTGGATATATTGTCTTTTAGCCAGAGGGTTATTAAATATTGGAATTATCTGTTAATTTTATAGAACTGCAGCTGTTTTTAATAGGTTCTGATGCTGAATAAGCCTGGTTTCCTTGTACTTATTTTCCTTTATTAATACTAATATTATAATCTTTGTGCAAGTCAGTGCAATTTCTACTCAGAATTCATCACTAATATACCAGTAATAGCAGTAACTACAAATAGAATCTCATTAATGCAGCATCTTGTTCTATGTTCTGCTGGAACGTGCAGGAGCCTGTAAAGCAAGGTGTCTGGGACTTCAGGCCCTGCTGTGGGTCATCATGAAACAAATAAATACATGTGCTGTGTTAGGGTAATAGTTAGGGTATTAGGTTAGGTACCTGCATGTACACTAATGTGGGAGCACTGTAGATAATTTTGATGAATTTGAAGTATGATTAAGCCATCAACTGCAGACATTGTAAGAATAGTGTAAGAAATAGCGTCACTCAAACATAAGTGATGCTGAATTTGAATATGGGCAGTACAAAGTATATAGGAAAGACAGACAGGACAGGTGTGATGGAGGGTGACACAGAAGCCTATGATATATATAAGCTGGTCTGTAACCAAGTCACAAAGGAGGTTAGGCAGGTGAAGGGAGATTATGAGAAATCTTTGGCAAAGGATGCAAAGAAAAACAGCAAAGAGTTCTTTACTTATGTAAACTCTAGAAGAGGATGAATCAGATCGGTCCACTTGATATCGATGGTTCAACTGTTGATAAACCTGCTCAGGTAGCTAACAAACTAAATGAATATTTTGCTTCTACATTCACACAAGAGGAGTTATTCAGGGAGGGGAATACCAGAGGTGTATTAAACTCTGGCAGTAAGCTAGATAATCTTGTAATAACTGACAGTAAAGTGGAGGAGAAATTGTTGAAGATAAACATAAGGCAACTGGGATGGATGGAATCTATCCAGTTATATTAAAGGAGGTGGCAAAGGAAGTAAGCAATCCCTTAGCCATAATTATGAGAGCTTCCCTGGACTCTGAGGAGGTACCCATGGACTGGAGATGTGCAAATGCCACCCCAATCCACAAAGGAGGATCAAAGTGAGACAGGTAATTACAGACCTGTTAATTTAACTTTTGTTCCAGGGAAATTAATGGAGGCACTGGTTAAAGAAGCACTGCAGGATCATCTAGACAAGACTTCAGTTATAGCTCGGACACAGCATGGGTTTGTTAAGGGGAAATCTTGTCTGACCAATTTGATTGGATACTATGATGTGGTCACAAAGGAACTGGATGCAAAGAATAACTTTGATATCATATATTTGGATCTCAGAAAGGCCTTTGATGCTATTGCACATGGAAGACTACAGCATAAATTGGAGCAGTGTGGCATTGGAGGCAAATTGCTGCTATGGATAAAGGGATGGTTGAGCGAAAGAAGACAGAGAGTGGTAATCAATGGACACTGCTCTTCGTGGACTAATGTTATTAGTGGAGTCCCTCAGGGTTCAGTGTTGGGTCCATTGTTGTTTTCTCTATTTATAAATGATATTGATGATGAGCATTAATATATCAGGCTTAATGTCCAAGTTTGCAGACGATACAAAGGTTGGCAGGGTTGTTAATGACAGTACACTGCTGCAACAGGATCTAGAAAGTTGAACAGATGGGCTGAGAGGTGGCAAATGAAGTTTAACATTGACAAATGTAAAGTACTACATATGGGAAGCAGTAACCCCAGAGTGACGTATGAACTCTGTGGTACTACACTGACAGTGGTAGAGAATGAAAAGGACCTGGGGGTAATTGTGCAGGCAGATATGAAGTTTTCTGAGTAGTGCAGACGATCTGCAAGAGTAGCTCATGGTGTCTTGTCAATGATATACAGGAATGAATTTTTCTAGCAGGGATAAGGAGGTGATTATCCCTTGTATAAGGCAATGGTCGGGCCACGCCTCGAGTACTGCATACAGGTCTGGAGGCCTCATTTTAAGAAGGATGCAGAGCTGTGGGAACGAGTACAGAGAAGGGCAACAAGATTAGTGAAAGGAACAAAGGGTTGCTCTTACGAAGAAAGGCTTAAGTTTTACAAATTACAGTGTCTGGAGACTAGGCACCTGCGAGGTGATCTGATTGAGGTGTATAAAGTCTTGAATGGTTTGAGCATGCTCAATGCTGATGGGATTCTTCCTGTTGCTCAGAATAATCACCTGAGAGGGGATAAATTCAAATTGAGGAAAGACAGTTGTAGGATAGATGTGCGGAAGTTTGCCTTTAGCCAGCGGGTAGTTGATTGTTGGAACACACTTCCATCTGTCGTTGTAGAAGTTGATAGCTTAAATAGATTCAAGCCTGAACTTTACAAACATTTGGAGCAAGTGGATGGGTGAAACCTTTAAAAACTGTCAGAACAATGATATTATCAATTGGAAATTCTAAATGGGAAGCATTCAGGGAAATAATCCTAAAAGCTCCTAAGGTTTTTATACTAACTAATATACAGGGTGTTTCAGTTAAACGTTTCAGAACTTCTAAGAGGGGTAGGGTACATCCTGACAACTCGAAATCATATAGCAATGTGGGGTCGGAAATGCTTTCCTGAAGCGGTGTTGTACACAGAAGCACCATAAAGAAAAGAGACCGTAAGTGAGAAATCGTTTTAATAATACATGAAAAGAAGCAAAAGGTACATGGATTAAAGTAAGTGTTCGAAGTTTCTTCAACCTCGTATTGCTTTCGCACAGTGGTACCTTGGAAAATGTGCTACAAATCCCCTTTTTCCTGCTGAAGTGTTGTTTTCCGATGAGGCATCCTTCACAAGGGAAGGAATTTTCAACACGCATAACGACCATATCTGGGCGGTCGAGAACCCGCATGCAATACGACGTCGTGCAGCACAGATTCAATTTTCGGTCAATGTATGGGCCGGTATTATGGGAGATCACCTCATCGGACCTTACCTGTTACCGTGTCGTCTAACCGGACCTATCTACTTGATCTTTCTGCAGCAAGTATTGCCACAACTTTTGAGAGATGAACAGATTTCTGCATCGACGCAACAGACAATGTGGTTCCAACACGATGGAGCCCCTGCCCATTATAGCGGAGATGTTCGTAACTACCTGGATGTCACATTTGGTCAACAGTGGATCGGACGTGGTGGTCCCGTGCGTTGGCCTGCTCGGTCACCCGACCTATCATGTCTTGATTTTTATTTCTGGGGTCATATGAAATCGCTAGTTTATGACACCCCTGTTGACAATGCTGAGGAGCTGGTTGCAAGAATCGCAGTAGCTGCCGAAGAAATTCGAAATTCGCCTGGAGTATTCCAGAATGTTCGGATGTCCATGCGTCGGAGATGTGAGGCGTGCATTGTAGCCCGTGGAAGAAACTTCGAACACTTACTTTAATCCATGTACCTTTTGCTTCTTTTCATGTATTATTAAAACGATTTCTCACTTACGGTCTCTTTTCTTTTTATGGTGCTTCTGTGTACAACACCGCTTCAGGAAAGCATTTCCGACCCCACATTGCTATATGATTTCGAGTTGTCAGGATGTACCCTACCCCTCTTAGAAGTTCTGAAACGTTTAACTGAAACACCCTGTATATTGTTCAAGGTTTAGACCTAATGAATGTCAGATGAACTGAGGAGACTAGTAGCAGAAAATAAAAATGCATGGGATTATTATAAATTTATCAGGAGACACAGAAACCTACAGTAAGTACAAACACTAGTCTGCAGACATTAAGGGGGTTAGGCAAGCTAAGGCATATTATCTTTGGCTAAGAATACAAATAATTCTTTTCTTATGTTAGCACCAGAAGGAAAGGGATGAATCATATTGGCCCACTAGATATGAATGGCATTAAACTATTGATAATCTTGTTCAGGTTGCTGAAAAACTAAATACATATTTGCATCTTACATTCACCCATGAAGAAGTTTTTAGGAATGGTAATATTGGAAGTAAACCAACTTATAACTGGGAAATAAATGATTTTGTGATGGATGTGAGGTCCTACAGATTGGATATGTGCAATGTCTTTCCTATTCACAAAGGGCAAAGTGAGCAATTACAGAACTGTAAGCTTGACCTCTCTTTCAGGGAAAATAATGGAGTCAGTGGTTAAAGAAGTGTTGCAAGTCATCATGACAGAAATAGAGTTAAGCAAATCAGAGCATGGATGAAGCGGAGATCTTGTCTGACCAATCTGATTAGGTACTATGATTCAATAACAAAGGAACTGGATGCAAAAAATAATTTTGCATCATGCACTTAGATTTCAGTAGAGTTTTTGATACTGTTCCACATGAAAGACTGCCATACAAATTAGAGCAGTGAGAGTTAAGGGCAAGTTACTGCTATGGATAAAGGAATCATTTGAGTGGCTGAAGAAAGAATGTGTTGATAAATGGGCACAGCTCTTCTTGGAGTCCCTCAGAGTTCAGTACTGGACTCCTTACTGTTTTGAATATTTTTAATGATACTGATGAAGGAATGAATATCAATCTTATTGTCTAAGTTTTCAGATGATACAAAAGTTGGCAGGATGCTTAATGAGAAAAATCAAGGCATATTACTGCAGTATGACCTAATAAAATTATGCAGATAGGCTGAAAAGTGGCAACTGCGGTTTAACACTGATAACCCCAAGGTGCTGCATATGGACAGCTTAATCCCAAAATAGGATAAGAATTACATCGTACCACACTCAAGATGGTGAAGAACAAAAGAGATCTAGAAAATTTTCTGAGCAGTGCAGACAGGCCCTAGGACAGCTCATACACAGAAATTTTGCCAGCAGTAGCAATGAGGTGACTATCCCATTGTATACGGAAATGGTAGCCCACACCTTGGGTACTTTATCCAGGTCTGGAAGTCCCATTTTAAGAAGAATGTGGATCTACTGGAATAGGTGCAGTGAAGAGCAATAAGATTAGGCAGTGACACAAAAGGTTACTCTTACCATGAAAAAACCAGTTCTATAAATTGTAGTACTTGCAAGCTAGGCACCTGCAAGGAGATGTGAATGAAATGTGTAAGGATTTAAATGGATTCAGTATACTAAATGCCAATAGCATCCCTATCATGTGTTGGATAACACACAAGTATACATAAATTTAAATTGGTTGCAAACAGATGTGCAAAAATTTGCTTTCAGCCAGAGAGTAATTGATTGTTGGAACAAAGCAGTATCATCTGATGTTGTGGAAATGGATAGTTTGAATAAATGTAAGGAAGAATTAGACAAAATCATTTGCTACTACTAATACTAAGTAAGCAACCTTCAATGTTTTCAAAAGATTCCTCAAAGAAGTCTTACAAAATCCCCACAAAGTTCCCCTTCCAGATGCCACAATCATGATAAAGGTATTCCTTATCTTCTTTAACTGCAAACATAGCATACAGTTCTCAGTCTAAATAAAGTCAAAAATTCAGAAGAATCATGTAAGCACTTTCTGAACATTATCATCATATTTTATATAAGATTGTAAGTTGATTAAATATGCTATTTGTTATTTGTATGTACAAAAAATTGCATATCAGAAACTTGGTTGGAAATGTGATCTCCCTATTATATCATTATTTATATGACAAAACTACTTTCCACTTCTGTAACCTTTCTCATAATCTGCTATAAGTAGAATTACCTGTATTTTGAGATGAAGCAGTAATGGTTTCAGAAAATATTTAAGGATACTTAAAAATTCAAATATTATCAGTGAACAAAACTTTACTTAGGATGAATAAGTTCTTCCCCACATGAATTAAATCAATCTGTATGAAATGCAACGATACCTCCATTTCCAATGAATATTCTATTGCTCCCATATAGTTTCTGCCTGTAATTTCTATTATTTTTGATTTTTTACTGAATAATTAAATTTATATTTAAGATGCTATAAAAAATTACTTTTAATTTCTAATACAAAAAGTGAAGGGCATACTAAAAACAGATGTGATTGGAAATGATAACTTCTGGGCATTTTGCAAAATTTTAGAATTTAGGCTAACTGTATTTATATAATACAGAACAGAGAGTTCTTTGTGTACCTTTATCACTGATTGGATAAGCAAATTCAATTAACTATTGTTAAACTTGCAAAATTTTATTATTTTCACATTCATTCTTTGTTCCTGGCTGATACCCGGAACAAAGAATGCCATCCTGTATGTGTGCGACAATTGTGAAAACTGTGCTGGCATCCTACTGGTTATGAGGAGTGATGAGGTGTTTTGGGAGAGCTGTAGGTAGTAGTAGTAGATCATTAATAATAGTAGATTCCTGTATATCATTGACAATACCCCATGACCTGCTCTGGCAGCCCATCTGCACTGGTCAGAAAACTTCATATCTGACTGCCCAATTACTCCCAGGTCTTTTTCATTCTCTACCGCCCTAAGTGTAGTACCACACAGTCGGTACGTTTCTTTAGGGTTACAGTCTGCTGATTAACTTCCTGGCTGATTTCCAAAGACAGATGACATAGTTTCTTTGACTTTCTACTGATCTATTAGGTGTCTTAGGTTTGTGGGGTCCTTTGCTTGTTGGTTGATTTTTTGGATGCTGGCTACTTTGGTCATTGTGCATCAATCCATATGGTCTTTACTGTGCATAATATCATCACAGAGGAGAATGGTCCTAAAAGGTTACCTTGTCTGAAGAAGCTGTTAAGAATTCCTCCACTCTTTAAAAGGATTTGGACTCAGGCCTCCCAAATAAGTGACACTTTTTGCCTGGGTTCCCGATACCAGAGTTATGGAATATAGTTTGCTTCTGGGAATGGGAAGAGTGATCCCCCATTTGGGGATGGAGTTGTCTGTATACAGAATGATTCTTTAAATTATTTTTTTAATATCTGTGCTTTATTGGAAAAAATAACACATTGTAACTTGACAGGTTTCCCAATTGTAGTGTTCCTGATATGCTTAATTAATCTTATTGTAGTTGATGTCATTGACCTTGCATAGTATTTGCCACATTGGCAATATACTTTGTATACTGTATTTCTATCTTGGATAAGTAAGAGGAAAATATTTGACTTATGCAGCACTTGCTTGAATTTCTTGACTGAGTTTTCTGGCTACCTTGTTGAAAGCTTTCTGTATACTTGGGCCATACTATAATATGAAGATGGGAATAGCAAATGGGAGGGAGCAACTACCTTCTAAAGGTAAAGGAGATATTATTATTATCAGCCCTATGGTGCAAGGAAGCCAGAGGCTTATGCTGCATCAGCCAAAAAAAAAGAAAAAAATTCTGAATTACACTGAGTGAGAGAGAGAGAGAGAGAGAGAGGGGGAGAAAAAACAAGAGTCAGAAGTAGAAAGGAATCACCAAGAAAGAGAAGAATGATGATATCCAGCTCAGGAACCTGGGTGTGCCAAGCCCATACTCACTAGATGTGAGCCCCTGGATGATTGTTGTTATTGTTGTTGTTATTTGGTTTTTAGGAGCATTAGCAACTAAGGCCATATTGCTCCGGGGATATGCAGTGGTCATTCCCTGACCTTTCCACATCCTCTGTATTTGGTGGTCACAGGCTTGAACCCCAGTCTAATCAAGAAGCGTGTGCTACGCACTGCTGC
The DNA here is from genome assembly GCF_048544385.1 of Mastigoproctus giganteus. NCBI lineage: Eukaryota > Metazoa > Arthropoda > Arachnida > Uropygi > Thelyphonidae > Mastigoproctus > Mastigoproctus giganteus. The sequence goes on from NC_143577.1 coordinate 229,211,355, forward strand.
TCCTGCCCACCTGGCTACAGAGGTGCCTCCTCTTTGGCTTGTGGGAGGGTGGAGAGATCAAGGTCAATTTTATATTTAAAAGAAAGAATTCATGGTAAACCTTTTCTTTTGAATGTCAGATTTTGGAACTGTAAATGGGTCTGATCATCCGTAAGTTCTATAGAAAAAAGAAAGAGCATGGTCTATGTGCATGCACAAGCAGAGCCTGCAGGCCAGACTAGGTTTGGTAGTATGCCATAAATGGTGGCATTTACAACTACCTATGGGGTGGATTAGAAAACCCTCACTGTGAGCATTACCATGGACTCAAAAATGAATGTGGGGAATCAGAATTGCTTTGGGATTGGTTATTTGTGGAGTAGTTTTTTCAATCTTTCAGGCATTCAGAAGGCTTTTGAGACCTTATTTAGTTTCTTGATGGCCTTGGTAGTGTCTGGCAGTCTTCTTAAGTGCCAATTGGTGAGGAGATAATGGATCTTCAAATGTCAGTTCTTTCTTGTCCAAGATAATTCTGCTCACTTGTCTGCTTTCCTTATACAGTGGATTCCGGTTATTTGGGCGACCGGTTAATCGGGGCAGCCGTTTATTTGGGGCAAATCTTAAAAAACAGAACCCAATTGAGAAAATACCCAGGGTTTACTTCGCTTAATTGGGACAACATGCCATTTAATCAGGGCAGGAGATTACCCTACGATTGTCTCCAACCATACCACATGGTTCGGTTGGATTTCTGGAGGTTACAACCATAAAACAATAAAAACAATTAGCAGTCACCTGTTTATTGGGCTTTTCTGTTAGTGCAATCTATCATAAATGGATAGTAAACTCGATCTTATTGAATTTGCGATAATACCAACAACTGGAATTCTGTGGGTTATTATGGTGAAATGTGTTTACACTTCCATGGAATCTTCAATCATAAAAAAAATTAATTTTCATAATCTTTTCTTCATTCCTATTTTTAAAGCTTCATAACTTGTTACTCCGTTCTCACTTGCGTGTATCGTGTTACTTGTAATTTGTGTGTGCCGTGTTCTTTGTTATTGATTGCTTATCTTTTTACTGTTTTAAATTTTAACCCCCACCCACAAATGTCAGTTAGTATGTACGTATTACAGTACGTATTAATTATTCTGATTATCACGTATATTCTTCCGATTTTCAGCTATCATTTAATTTTTTAATTGGTAAGGTAATAAAGGCTAAATTTGTGCTTATACAGTATATCTTCACTTTTATAGCCTATGGATAATATTCCTCCTATTTTCACTAATTAGAATCGCTGTTTAATAGAATTAAAATTCAGTTCACAAACACAATCACTGGCGCTTACTACACATCGTATAGTGAACGGTACTTAACTGTGTTGAGTCCATCGTAACGCGATTTGATTGTACAGTGAACCGATTGTAAAGCGGGGGGTCTCTTGTATTTTAGTGATAAAAGAAGCAAAATTGCAGTAATTTTAACAGACCAACTATTTATGTGAAACTTCGGATAATTGGGGCAGCTGCTTAATCAGGCCAAAATGCACTAGTCCCGATGTGTCCCAAATAACCGGAATAGACTGTATATTGTTAATTTTTAAGAATTTGAGGACCTCACTTTCTAGATGTTCAGGTAGAGAATTTTGTGTTAGTCCTGTTCTATGCCTGTAGTAAATCTAGTATTATATTCTTATGGATCTCTGAATTGAACATGTCAACCCACCCAGGAAGTTTGGTAGAGTGTCCAAGTGGGGGCTGTTGCTTCCAGAGCAGCACTGGGACAAACTGAAAATCTCAGTTGGCACCAGAGCCCTGCTGCTGCTGGGATGAAGGAACAAAAGAGACTATGCAATATTTGATATTATTGTGAATAGTTAATCTGAATTGCTAATAAATTCCAAATAATTTTGAAAAATATAGAAATATGTTATAATTTCCTACTTTTAATTTGATATATATGTATGTACATAATGCCTGTCAAACTCCTTAACTAAGAATTTTATAATTTAAAATATTGTCACAAAGGTCACAGGTGTGACTTAGCTTCTTCAATTGTTCAGATGTCGACAGCATGTATAAGCACACTGCCATGAGCACAACTGTTTGGAACGGAGTGTCATATCATGTATGTCAGACATATTTGGGTTTCCTTGTGTTCAAATTACAGTTTCCCAATTTTGGGCATAATTTTACTCTTTCAATTTTTGACCAGTGTGATATGGGGCTGAATTACTATTTCTCCTCATATCTCATTACTTAAATTGGAAAGTTTTGATTAAAATTGAGATTGAAGGCTGATTGCAAGTACACGGCTTTTTCTATTTTTGACCAGCACAATAAAGGATAAATTTATACCGAGAAAGCAGGATTAACAGGGTCCTAAGTACATTTTTTCCAATTTTTGACTAGCATTAAATGGGGATGAATTAGCATCCCCACCTCCAAATCTTGTTTGAAAACAGAAAGCTGTGATAAACTGAGACTGCAATTTAATAAGGTTGTGGATGCATTATTCTAATTTGACCGGCATGATATGGAAATGAATTAGAATAAATTAATTAATTAAATGCATTGCAGTAATACTTAATGGCATTCCATTAAACCAGTGATATATTGAATATACTAATTTGTTACTTGATAATTTAGTATGTGTGTATATATGCAATCACAATATTATAAATAAATTTTTATCTTTTAAGAAACCCAAGGACACTTTTATTGTTTGGCAACAAATATTGTACTGTATAATATTGCTCTTATAAATGTTATACAAGAAAAAATATACACTATATTAAAAATCTCAAAATATCTTGCCAATGATAGCACTCACTGACAATGCTAATTAAATAATAAGGCTATAAAGCTCATACAGGCTCATGTCAGCTGCAGTAGTCTGAACAATAGCATAGCACTGTATGCTACTGCTGACAACTGAACAATGAAGGAAGTTAAGTTATACCTATTGACCCTTGTGGCAATAATGGCAAAATTTTTGCTAAGGGCTATTATTATATATACAGGTAGTTCTCGACTTTACAAGTTAATTCGTTCCTAGCGCACGCTCGTAAAGCGGGAATTTATTTACCATAGACATAAGGTTAAAAATAGGGGTTACGTTCTCAACAATGAAATTAGTTAGCTAATTAGTTTATATTTAAACAATGATTGATTTATAGAAAGAAATGAAAATGTAGCCTGTAAAATCAAGCAAATTATAATAATAGAGAAATTATTTACGACTTACAAATGTCAAAGAATGTTTATTCTTCATCATCATCGACTAAATGCACACTCGTTGATCACTCATTACTGGCTCGTCATTCGTTGGTTTGTTGCACAAGGAATTGTCTTCTTCAGAAATGCTTAAAGAGGCGTTTGTTTCCAAGATAATCTTCTCTTTTCTTTATAAATTTCAATAGCATGCATAAGCATTTTTTAATGGAACGCACAAATTGCAACTAACACGATTTGTGCAGTAACAAGTTTAGGAAGCTTAAAAAAAAAGGAATGAAGAGAAGATTCTGAAAATTTATTTATGTTTTTTATATGATTGAAGATTTCAGTAAAGAGGAAACACATTTCACAGTAATAATGTAAAAAAAAAACCACACAATTTCAGGTATTGGTATTTTCGCAAATGCAATAACATCGAATTTACTACCCATTTATAATTGCTTGCAGTAACAGAAAAGCCCAATAAACTGGAAAGTGCAAATTGTTTTTATTGTTTTATGGTCGTGACTTCCAGAAACGTGCTTTAGAAAAATATCACAAAGGTGTTCAAAATTGATTCTTATAACAGGAACATATGATAACGATGAAAGTGTAGTGCATTTTAATGATTTCAATTGGTAACTAATACAATTTACAAACCACACTCACACCTTGTATATGGCCTTAAGGTCATGCTTGTGACCTTAAAAATGACATTTTACAGAGATAAATAGCTTAGTTATACAGAGATCTTGAAACGAATTACGAAATTCTCCATATAGGTAATCACAGTTAGCAAAGTTTTATGACGTACCCAAGACAGATTGAATTGGATATTCTCCTTTACAATGTCACTTTTTTTTTTTTTAATGTGACTATAAAAACAACTGGTTTTTTTTTTTTTTTTTTTTATCTTATATTACAATTGGTACACTCACTACATTATTAAATTTCACAGACTACCCTACCATTTGAAACAACCAAAGTTACAGCTGAGATAACTTGTCTCATTCATAAACCAGAAAGAAAAATACCAGAAACACACATGGTTTATGGGTTTGTGAAAATGTGAGCCACGATAGCCCTCACAAATGGACCGCATCCACTGAACAGGCTTTTTCTTACTGATGGTATTTACCATGAGTCTAGGGGTAAATGGAAAATTTAAAGAAACAGAATGCTTGTTAATAAACTGTCTTATTTTTAATACTCAAGCATGTACATAATTTAAGAAAATAGTGCTACACTGCATTATGTATTTTGGTTTTTACTGTATTCGGACCATACTGTCTTTCTTGTGACAGTGACAGAGATTGGACTGAGGTTCTTTAAAAATGACTGTATGGATCACAGCATTATTTTCTCAAAATATTTCAATACTTGCATTGAAATAGTACCCTAGTTCTTTACTTGATTGCTGCATTGGGTTTATTGACAGGGTTTATTATACACATAATGAAAGTTGTTTTCAATATGAAGGTTTTCTTCCAACCTCTGCTTAACTGCTCACTTAGATTTGATACATTTATTTAACCACTCAACACAAAGGTTGCTAATTGAGGTTGTTTGTTGTCTGATGAGTGGCCCAAATAGGTCTGAAACTAGTCACAATAGTGCCTTTGAGTTTTTAATGAAAGATGATTCACCTACTAGATGACGTTATTTGATTAAAAATTATATACTTTTAGGCCGACTTGTTGCTCTGTTGCAGTAATGACAATCTGGCAGCAAGCAGAAACGTTAGAAATACATAACGTAGTGTAGTGTTATCTTCTCAAACTACATCAATACCTGCATTGAAATAGTATCTCACTTCTTTATTTGAATGTATACACGAAATTACTGATGCACACATCAGAATGGCATTCTGGTATGCTATAGTCCATTCTGAAATTTGATGGGGAGCTATTTGAATCTCCAGTGAGGGTACTCTAGAGCTCTTCAGACTGAATAAGCTGTCAGTTTTCACAGTCACTATATTTTGACAAGGCAAAATTTCAAGCTCTTCCACTCCACGCAACTGGCAATTAAAATACAATATTAAAACATTTAATTGTTTTTTATTTCATAATATAGCACTTTTTCATAACATTCTAGCAACTTAAAAATTGTATGTATTTCATTTGAGTTTAATACTCCATGTTCTGTCACAGCAAGTTTTACTGTATATCAAATCACCATTTAATATATATTTTTTTTTTCTGAAGCAGAAATGCATCATTAAAGGGCATATCAAGAATACTCTACTGCATTAATAGTGGGATAACACAAAGGCCAAGCTATACTTTTGCTTCCTGAGTGTTGATCTACTATTCAAGTCCACACAGGATTTACCAGGTAGTGGGCCAAAATTAAACCCAATTACTAGTAAAAACCTCATGAAAAAAAAAGTTTTGGAATCATATTATCAAATACCTACATTTCACCATAACGATGTGGAGGTTTCTGTCATCACTGACACCAATGAGACCAAACCACCTGCCTCTACATCTGTCCCTTTCCAAAATGTTACACAAGTTATAACTTTCCCATTTTCTCCAGATAAACGTTAATCAAAAATTCATATGCAAGCTTAATTTTAATTCATCTGTGAAGAACATGTAACTCTATCTGCTGTCAACTCACATCTGGTATTATCTCCTCTGCAAAGGAGTTTAAAGAGACATTCTATGAGCTTTATACAACATATTATAGTTAAGGTAATAACTATAACAATTGTTCAATTAAAACATGTTTAAGGCTCTTAAAAATTCTTATTTTTGAAAAATTTTGAAGTCGGCTCTGTCATTTAGTGATATATGTTCTTGTTTATACTCTGACATGATTACCAGGTCAGTGGAGTTTACAATAAATCATGAATATAATTGTTAATCGCATTTAGCAGTCACAAGCTTGAACCACAGTCCACTCAAAGAGCATGTGCTACTGCACTCTCAATCCTGACCACTCAACTATGCCAAGCCTACTGCTTCAGCTCTTCAAAAAATTAAGTTGTCGACATTTTTTGAAAGCTGTTTTTTGACTTCAGTATCCAAACTGAAACATCCTTTTAAAATTCTACAATGGGCCAAAAACACAAAGTCAAGAGATAACTAATCTGGACTGTATGCAATATATCTAAGTTCCTCCCATTGCATTTTTTGAAGCAATGCCTGAAATTAGGTTGCCAGAATGTGTAGGTGTGCATTATCATTAAACAGGATGATCCATTCTGTCAGTTGTCCCTGTCATCTTTATACAACATATTACAGTTAAGGTAATAACTATAATAATTGTTCAATTAAAACATGTTTAAGGCTCTTAAAAATTCTTATTTTTGAAAAATTTTGAAGTCAGCTCTGTCATTTAGTGATATATGTTCTTGCTTATACTCTGACATGATTACCAGGTCAGTGGAGTTTACAATAATTACCTGCACCTCTCCATCTGTATTTGATGGAGAGGTGCAGGTAATTCAAAGTTTCCTCATACTGTTCTGAGTAATGTTGGAATCAGGTGTTTTAAAGTATAATACCAAAAGACCACAGTGGTTGAATGAAATGGTTACCATAATCATTAATGCATAAATCTGGGATCAGCTTTTTTTTGCTTTTGGAAATTGAGGATGTTTCCATTATATACCAGAAAACTATTACTTTTTTTTTTTTTTTTTTTTTTTTGAGTAGCAACCTTCACCATACACAGCCAACATTCTGTTAAGAATTTTTTTGAGGTTCATGCACTTCAATAATCAAAACTGAAACACTGCATGCTGAGCTGTTTTGAACATGCTATGAAACATCATATGAAAAATTATACAGCCACTCCCTGGCTAATCTCAACTTACGGAAATTCAACTTCACGTAAGTTTTTGCCAGCTGGCGCAAACTTAAAAAAATTGTGGAAATGTATTTTGCATCCCGTAGGAATAAATGGAGGTATCGTGAAAATATCGTAATGTGAACCCAATAACACTGGTTTTTTTTTTTTTTTTTTTTTTTTTTTGTGAATTCATTCCAAGACCTTGAAAGTTGAAATTTTTGCTGTATAACTAAGCTATAAAAGTCATTTTTATAATGGAAATTGCACTACCTTTTCATTGTTATCATGTTCCGTTATAAGAATCAATTTTGAACGCCTTTGTGATATTTTTAAAAAACACATTTTTGGAGGCCACTACCAAAAAACAAAAACAATTCGCACTTTCTGGTTTATTGGGCATTTTTGTTAGCGCAATCTATTATAAACAGGTTGTTTGTTTTGTTTGTTTGTTATTTGGTTTTTAGGAGCATTAGCAACTAAGGCCATATTGCTCCGGGGATATGCGGTGGTCATTCCCTGACCTTTCCGCATCCTCCATACATAAACGGGCAGTAAACTCGATCTTATTGCATTTGAGATAATCCGGAGAGCTAGAATTTGTGGATTTTTATGTTACAGTATTATGATGAAATGAATTTTCCTTTACTGAAATCTTCAATCATATAAAAAACATAAATAAAATTTTCAGAATCTTCTTCATTCCTATTTACTTATTACAATGGTAAAGGGACCAGTGGAAAGTGCAAGTACTAGCAGTGTTAGGAAACAAAACAAAATTGATTTAGAAATGAAGATGAAAATGATTAAGAAGTATGAAGCAGGAAGTATGAAGTTTGCCATCTATTTCACGTAACTAGGTCTCGCTGCTTCAACAGTGAATACTACTTTAAGGGACAGTGCGTGTATAAAAGATTATGTTAAAGGATCAAAGCATTTAAGATCAACAGTGATCACAAAACAGTGTTCAGGTGCTATATCGAAGATGGAAATGCTATTAATAATATGGATGGAAAATCAGATTCAGAAGCAAGTGTCCCTGAGTCCAATGGCTATTCAAGCAAAAGCAAGAAGTATTTATGAAGATATTAAGGATAAGTACGGCAAACCCCAAGCTAAGTTTGTGGCAAGCAACGGGTTGTTTAATAGGTTCAAGCATCGTGCTGGTTTCCAAAACATTAAAGTATGTGAAGTCGCCAGTGCCAATTTTGCAGCTGCAGAGAAATTTTGTGATGTGTTGGAAAAAACCCTTTCTAAATCTCCACAACCCTCAACTTCTGCAGTGGCGTGCTTATCTGCTGGAAAGTTAATTCTGGCAACAATGCTCATTGTTGCCAGAATTTCAAACGGTAAAACTTGCTGACATTATGCATGTCTCCTCTCTCTTTCTGTAATTTTATAATTTTGAAATTTTTGTAATTTTGTACACTTGTAATTTTTCCTGCGCATGAGATAAAAAACTGAATAAATAATTCTATTTACATGTTCGTCGAACATTTCTTTTTTTCTTCAATCAAATTTGTGAGTGCTGCATAAGAATTTAGGGAAATTTTGACTTTTGTAGAGTTCCGCAGAACACAACCCTTACGTAAGTCGGGGAGTGGCTGTATTTATAAACACTTGCCACCCTGCTAAGAAATGTCATACATTGAATGTGTTTTAATTAAACCCTTACATATTAATTGACTATTAATTTTAATCATGTAACAAAAGGGTCCTAGAACATCTTCAGACAGGCCTTCATGACACATTTTCTGAAATTGCCTCTATAACTTATTTACTATTATACCACCTCTGCTTATATTTAAACTATTTTTATTCTCTATTTACTCTCAACCTCAGAAAATAATCTGACAGTTTTACACTCCAAAAGTGTAAACTGACATAATGTCAGTTTACACTTTTGGATACAAAATATTTTCAACATATTTTTATACTATACCTGTTTTGCACACTTGAAAGGACTTTTAATAAAACTAGTTCAATCAATCAATATGTACCCATAACTTTTGTACTTATTTTAACTAATTATACAGTTAACAATATGAATTCTTAATATCAAAGTTAAAGGAAAAATAAAGTGGAAAAATGCATAATAAACCAAAGGAGCAATGACCGATGTAGCCAAAGTTGGTGGCTGTTATAAAAAAAAAAGAAGCATGAGTGATATTGTTACTTGTAGAGGGTCTCAAAAGTCATTATGCTTGAGAATAGCTAATATTTTTTATCAGATAATTTATCAGACATTCACAAACACCATAACTGCATACTTTTCACATACAACCTTGAACAGCAGCCACAAATAACCACATCATTGACACTTTTCACCAATGGCAGCACCTAAGACTGCACTGGTCACTACTCTATTGGTTTGCTATTTTCTAAGTATAATATAGAAATATCATACTTAGAACATAGAAAATTTTTTCGGGCATTTTTTTTTTAACATGCTGAATGGATGGTATAAATGACTACATTATTTATATACCTTTTGGCAATGGCTTCCTGTCTCTGATCTTACTGCCTACAAAACTCCATTGGCAATCCTTCATTATACAAGTTACCATAATATTAATTCTCTTTAACATTTCTAGTGTGATATTTTTCTCATTTTTAAATTTAATTTGTTACTTAACTTTGGAAACCAAGTTAATATCTGCAATGGTGAGCATTGCAGGTATATATAAGTAATGCTCACCGCTGCAGATATTAACTATTCATTACATATGACAGTGCTCCAGCAGTGTTAATTACCAAAAATAATTTTAAAAAACTCAGTATAGCTGAATTACATTTTATATCATGTCTCCTAAATTGCGCAGCCATCTCCTAATTTAGTAAAGATCTTCATTACTAAAATAATCAGTTAAGTAAAATATCATATGCCCTTAAAATATCATATGCCCTCTGAAAATTTTCAGAATTTTATTGATCGTCTGAAATGAACAATTTTTTCTTGGCTGAAAGCACAAAAATAATGAATTTCCTTCCCCTTCTCTTTTATTATATCCATTTAGTAGCAAGCATATTCAGATAAAAATGTCTAAAAATATCACATAGGGTCTTTCCTATTTTTAGTGGCCCTATTCATTTTTAGTGGAGAAACATGGTGATGTCTACAAATATTAAGACTCCTCTGCTCATTAGGTCAAAACAAATGTTATGCAATAAAAACTATGCATATTTAATAGCAATCAATTTAACAGAAACTATATTAACTCTCTCCCAAATAAAACTAAAATTTAGGATGTTAAACTGTAAAAGTTTTATCTAAATACTTGAATTAAAAGCACTTCACCCATGTGAAGTTTTAAGAAGCCAATCTTAATAGAGTCAAACATCATGAAGTTTGTAGATTTTTTTGCCCTCCAATTCTTCAGCAATTACAAAATGAGAAATATGATGGTTTACCTATTATTTACCTTTGTTATATTAACACTTTACACAGGTGAAGTGTTTTTTAGTTTCAGTATTTGATTCAAAAATAACCTGCACAACATATCATTAAAATATTATACTGGAGACAAGTTTTATTTTGAACTAAAATTTTCTTTTCCATATATGGCAATAATAGCTAGTTATTTATAATTAGTAATAAAGATTATAATAAAGTTGACAGAAAATAGCAGCTTGCTTTAAGACAGTGGTGCCCAATCTTTTTGCATGGAATGAGTCAAATATGTCGTATGGGAAACAGAAATGCATGTGTATTTAATTAATAACTTAACTGCCAAACTAAAATAATTTATTATTCAGTAAAACATGTCTCAAAAAAGATCTTTTATTTAAAAAAATAATATTGTATTATTGTTATATAAACATATGTGTATATGCACCTATGGTTTTCACCATATCCACCCATTCTTTTGCACATAACTTGACTCCCAGTAAATGGATTTTCACGAAATATTATATTTGAGCCTTTTAAAAATATTATATATATACACACCGGGTGGTTATAAAATAAGTTTCCCTATTCAGGAGACCCTAGTGTCAAAAAGGTTAGAGATAGTGCTGTGAAAATCGGTGAGTATGTCATTTAGGGTATGGGGAAGCAATTTGTAGAAGGGAAAAAAAAAAAAATAGTTCAAATTTCCGCCACCAGGGGAGAAATTGGCACTGTAAACATGAGATGGAATATTTAACTTAGGATTAGATTTTAATATCAGAACTTAGAAATCTACAGATCTTGTTCTATGTGCTTTCCTTCACTTGAGATGACATTCTGAAAACGGAGGACTACATGTGACAGTTTCTCGTAGCATCTCATTGGGGATGTTGGCTACATGCTGTTTAATGCTTGCTTTCAAATCGAGAAGTGTCAGTAATCACAGGGACTGAGATCTGCTGATTGGGCTGGCCAGAGCTGCAAAAAGTCTCTAGAAATGATGCTATCATTTCCGAATGTTGGAGCAGTTCCTTCACTTCTCAACCAATGTGCGGAGGGGCACCATCTTGCATGAACACTACGGTCTCCAAGCATTGCCTTTCTTGCAGAGTGGGAATAATGTGATCTCTTAGAAGAGCGCAGTACAGTGCACTAGTTACCGTACACCTTACGGGGCCATGAGGTGCTCTTCAAAGAAAAATGGTCCGATTATAAACTCTGCTGTGCAGTCTATACGTTACAGTATGGTGTGAATCCACACCATGCTGTAATGTATGGACTTAGTAGTGGTCTTTCATGCAAAGAAGATGGACGAGAAGTTCCCCATATTCAGCAGTTTTGTGCATTTACAGCCCCTTGAAGAGTAATGTGCCTCATCAGATCACAAGATCATTCGAGCCCATGATTCATCATGTTCAATGCGAGCCAGAAATCATAGAGCAAAGTCTATTCATTGTTGCTGATCACAAGACTTTAGCCGAGTGGGTAAAGTACCTGCCCGGCAACCCAAAGGTCGCGGGTTCGATTCCCGCCTCGGGCTTGGATCAAAGTACTGCAAAAACCTTGGGAGGTGCAATATGGCCACAGAAGCCGATGCGCCAACAACTACCAAATCAAAAAAAAAAAAAAAACAAGACTTTAGTTCTTGCACTACATGAATCCTGTACGGGAACCAGCATAAAATTATTCAAAGCACTTTACGTACAGTAGACCAAGGAAGGTTCAAGTCTCTTGACACACCTCTGGCACTACTGACTGGTAGTGTTTCGCATTCTGACCATTGCAACCGCCATTTCATCCACTACCTCCATTCCGATACCTGGTCGTCCCCTGCCTGGAATTACACCTAACTCCCCGGTCGGTAGCTTCAAATTTCTTTATTAGTTTCGAAGCTCCACTGACGTCAAAGGTCATTTACACAAACCTTTAAGTTTCCAATATTCACATAGTGCTGCGTTAGAGTTACTATTATTCTGGTAGAACAGTTTTACTAAAAGAGCACATTCCTTTTTTGTAAGAGCCATAATGGTTACTGATGGTGGCATTGGCCTTTCTGCTTTGTCTAACAGGATGTCATTTGTGTAAGCAGCGTGTTGAAGTAAACAACAACTTTTACATATGTGCAGCCCCGTTTTCCCCTGGTGGTGGAAATTTAAACTAATTTTTTTTCCTTCTACAAATCGCTTCCCCATACCCTAAATGACATACCCACCGATTTTCACAGCACTAACTCTAACTATTTTGACACTAGGTCTCCTGAATAGGGAAACTTATTTTATAACCACCCGGCACGTGCGACACGTGTGTGTAATAATTATATATATATATATATATATATATATATATATATATATATATATATATATATATAATTATTATCTTTCTATACATTAAAATAATTTTCCTCCTAGTGATATATTTATTCAGCCAATGGGAGTAAAATACATAACAGAAGCTTTTACCGTGGTAAAACAAGATTCTATTTCGGCATGATCATGCTAGATAAACTTCGTGCACATGCTTTGTTTATCTAGCATGACCACGCGGTACTATTCTTGATTTCTATATGTAACATATTTATGTATTCGTAGCTGAAGAACAGACACACACAGTGTCGAAAGCTTCTGTAAGTATTTTATTTCATCAAAAGAAGTGAGCAGGGGGTGAAGCCCCCTAGTTATTATTATATCTATTAATACATTAAAAAAGTTTTCTTCCTAGTGATATTTATTTGAGCCAATGGGAGAAGAAGAGGGCGGGGCAATTATATCACTACGTATGCACAGGTAAATAATTATATAAGCCATTTCCTGATTAGATTTTGATCAATGTGTTATAATATTAGTACGTTATTATTAAACAAATATTTACAAAAAATTAATATATTTACAAAATACTAAACTATTTACAATCATACCACTACTATATCAGGAAGATGCGTGCCTTAATCAGCTGACATTAATATACAAAAAACATTAAGCGGAAGGCACATAAATGGGTTACTGGGCAAAATCAGACACTTGCTGTTGGCAATGTAGAGTGCGTACGGGGACACATGCCAACATTCGTTGCATTGCAAGACAACTTATATTGCAAGAAACCCCTTGTACGTGCTTCACTGTCTAATACATGACCATGCCCGGCATTTGATGTTCCATTGTAACGTTTTTGTATATTAATATCAGCTGATAAAGGGACCCATAGTCCCGATACAGTTTGTATATTTGTAAATATTTTAATTAAATATTTTAGTCCTGCTCTTTCAGATGTTTAGAGAACATAAAACTATTGATTTTTATTAAGTGTTCTATAAAATTATAATTTTATTAATTAATTGAAAAATTAATAGTAATTATATTTACTTTCAACTTCTATTAATCACAAAAAAAAAAAAAAAAAAAAAAGAATGCTTCTGAAATGTAAGGCACTGCACACATTCACTAACTTGTTTTTGTTTTTCTCTGCATGTGGGTGGCAATTTTTAAATGGCAAAATTACCATAAACTCGTTCAAACAATGCAGACCTCTTCCAGAAAAAATCTGAAGTGAACTTTGATTTCCACTGAATTTAGACAGCTTAATTCATGTCCAGGCATTACCTTTGATTTTTCAGCTTGCTGTTGCCATCATGATTCCTTTTGAAGCTCTAACATGGATTTTAAAAATCTGCTGCTAAAAGTATCGATATGTAAAATGAGCATAGTACCTTATCAAATGTAATTTACAAATCATAGAACACAATGACAAAATAACTAGCATCTTTAAGGTTAAGTTGCTAATTGATGGAAGGCAGCACAAAGAGAGGAACTGTTATTGTTCCAGGAACAATAACAGTTCCACAAGAGAGGCACTGTAATTCAGAGATATTATTTTGCAAACTATATTTCAGATTTATGTAAACTATATTTCAGATTTATGATTCATTACTATTCTAGAGTTAATGAAAAAAACTTATGCTTTAATATACAAATTTAAATCAGCACAACTCTTACAGTAATCCTTTAAAGATTCCTATACTATAATATTAATAAAAATCAATCAAAAGTTTTCACTTTTTGGTGAACATAAAAGTCTTCGAAGTGCCTTTTACTTTTTCATGATGATATATGAAGCAGATTGCTTTTTTTTGCAGGAAATGGAACACTAATCACTTATCCATCTATTGCTGTACATAATGCTATTACTTTTTGATTCTTTGAAATAGAAAGCTATAAATGCAAACACGTTTTAAATAAATTGTACTCTTCACATATTTTTCGAAGCATCTCTGAGACTACAATGCAAAATTAAATTAACCAGTTTAAGTATAACCCTGCAATCCAAATTTAACAATTCCTTTCAGGAAAATTATATATATATATATATACATATATATATATATATATAAAAAGTCAGTTGTAAGTACCGAGTCTATTTTAACTGAGAGGGGTGAGAGCAACACAAAAGGCTGTGAGCAGGATGCCCCCTCCTTTAAGGTGTTCCACAAAATAAAAAAAGTATATATAAAAGAAGAAATCTAAATGCAATATGGTGGTGGTGGTGGTGGTGGTGTGTGTTATGTGACAAAACAGCTAAGGCTATTAGGTATTAGCATTAGCATATTGTGTTTGTAACAGTGCATTCAGTCAACTTGTTTGCTGAACAGGAAAAAAAAAAAAAAGTTTCCAGGAGATAAAACTATGCGACCCTCACCTAAGACTAACTAAGCGATGTTATGAAAAAAACTGATAAAAGTTTCTCCCAGTGTGAAGAATTCAAACCCAGGCCTTCTCCATGCAGTGTGGAAGGAGACTCACCCTAACAACTGTGATGACCTCAAAGGAAAAATGCAATATATCACTACCTAAAAAGGCAGTGATATATTACATTTATATGTTGCATAATAAATTGTTGTTGTTGTTATTTGGTTTTTAGGAGCATTAGCAACTAAGGTCATATTGCTCCGGGGATATGCAGTGGTCATTCCCTGACCTTTCCGCATCCTCCGTATTTGGTGGTGATGGGCTCGAACCCCGGTCTAATCAAGAAGCGTGTGTGCTATGCACTGCTGCTCCTGCCCACCTAGCTATGGAGGCACCGCATAATAAATGCTTAAAACTATGCAAGTTCAGATTAAACTCCACAAAACTTCACACAAAGATACCAATCATGACTATGTGTACTCCATAACTGTACTCATATTTATCCCAAAATAAGCAGTTTCAGAAACTAGCTTTTCCACACTAATAAAACAGTTTCAAAACAGAACAGAACTGAGAGCAAAGTGAGATTAACTAATTTACAAGTTCAGGACAAAGCAATGCAGATTCCATAACAAAGGAATTTGCATTGCTTTTCAGTTCAGGACAAAGCAATGCAGTTATAAATACTACATGAAGAAAGGCCTAAATAAGGTTTTAACAACATAAAAGTTATTCAATATAACTAATTTCTAGCAAAGTTCATAATAAACACAATCGAAGTTATATTAATTTATTGCTTTAATTTGGGAAAGGGGCACTGCTCACTTCACTCCACAAAACAGTCAATGTATTTAATGTATTTTGAATATTCATGTATGATTTACAGCAAATTTTGTATTTGGTAGATATCAATCAAATAATAATTGAAAGATAAATTGAAAAAGTAAAAATGTATATTAACCTATTCCCTACCCTGTGGATACATTGTTGAAAAGTTCTTTGTACACACTATTGCTATTTGTATTGGTCTACTCAAGATCTTCATCACCTGTAATTTAAATTTTGATTTCAGTTCTACATAAAGACAGAGCCATGTACAGTTGAACTTTACCAAACGTCAGCCTATTCTGATCTATGCAAAGACCAACGTGACTGAATTTGGTCCTAACATTTGTTGACTGCTGAAGTAGAAGCCAACTGTATGAGAAACTTTTTTCTATCAAGAACAAAAGATTAACCATGTATGACTATCCCTTGTATTCATTGTTATACAAGGAATAGCAACAACATTATCCTGTTTTTGCCAGTTGAAATCAAACAGTAAACAACTGATTTGTTGATTTTCTTACCAATCAGTCAGGTCTTTTTACAGAAACTGTTTTTAATACAGATAGTCTCATATCAAGCATAGTGGAATACATGGCTATAAAGTGAAAGAGAGGCCTGGTATTCAAGTTGATAGCAGAACATCATTGAAGCACACCCATGCCTCAGGATTAGTTACTAATGTTCTAAGAAAATTATAACACAGAGAGAATTTATAGTGAAAGGAAAAATCATTCCATTTGTATCATTATATTTACCCAGGCCTTTTACATTACATGGAAAGGCCTGGGGTAGTAAATATGCCTTGTAACTCATCTTTATGAAACCATTAATCTTCATCAATGTATAATCAATATCTTGTAAAAATATTATTTTCTAATATGTTGCATAATACAAATATAAAAATTAAGGACACTATTTTTACAAGTGAAAAAGTTCAGTTTAATTTGTATGGCTGTCAATGTATTGTATCCTCGACAACTACAAAAATAAGCTGAACTTTAAGCACGATAAAAAGCATCCAAGCATCCATCCATTTTTATATTAAAACACAATTTTCAATTTCTCACATATTACGTAACAGTACATTAAAGTTAATGCTTGAATATGGAAACCTTTCAAACATAATAATATAGGGTATCCTAAAAATCTGAGTCATATTAAGATTTGATTACATATGTAAATGTGCTCCTCCGTGATTTTAAAATAAGAAATGTGGCAACTAAATACAACAACAACAAGTTTTAATAGAAATATCAGTTTACACTGAGCTGTGGAATGTAATTACAAATTCAAGAGCTATTACAATAAAAATGATATCTACTACAATCATATTCGTTATAACATTATGTGTGAAATATCCTAAAAATATTAAAACGTGACACATTACGGTATTAGAAAAGCTGATTTAATAGTTGTCAGCTATGTTATTACAGGATGGCTTAATAAAAGCAATTTATTTGTTTTTATTTTTTAGCATATATAATAATGAAAAACATTATTGTCTGTTAAACCATGACAGAAACAATCTGTTTGGCATTTTTTCATTATAAACTGTATAATGTTTGAAATTATATAGTAACGTGTATTGTGAACATGCATAGTTTCACAATGGAAGATCTTCTATTACCATACTAGAAACTTCTCTTGACTCCAAGATATATAGAAAGTACATGTGAAATTAAATTAAATTTTCATATATACATGTAATCTTGTTTAAAATGGATTTGTTGTTCATTGTCTAATTTGGGCAATGGCAGGAGGCTCCTAGAGCAGCACTGCTTCAGTCTTGAAAAATCTATTTGTATTGTAGCCCATAAGTCTTTCTCATCCTTAACCATCTTTAATTCTCAAGTGTATAAGTTACTCCTGGTTTTTTGTTCCTCAGGTACAAGACTTAATATTTAGTAGCATTAAACCTTAGCTGCCATTTTTCAGACCATATTTGTAACTGGTTAACGTCATTAACCAACCTCTCAAGCTTCAAATCCTCGGCAACCTCTCACAACTTCCTCTGTACACCATTGTGAATGCCATTAGTATTAGATAAATGATGCAAAAAAGCAAGCTTATATATCGTCAGCCAAAAAAAAAAAAAAAAAAAAAAATTAGAAATAAGAGAGACATTAGCACCAAGGAATCCCACTTGCTACACTGGTCCACTCTGAAGCATGCCCATTTATGACAAACCTCAGTTTCCTATCCTTCAACCAACCACAGAGCCACCTAAAGATTTTCCCTGTAATTCCACTTTATACAATAACCTCTCATATTGAACCATATCAAAAGTATTAGAATAGTTGTTCTAAAATCCAAGTATATATGTCAATGTTTTTTCTTGCATCCAACTGTTTTATGACCTTGTCGTAGTAATTAACCATACTGGTAAGGCAAGACAACTTCTTCACAAACTAGTGCTATGATCCCTATTGAGATGGTCCCGTATTAAAATAACAGCAGTATGGTTCTCAGCGTTCTATTTTTACATCTGGGAATGCTCTGTTCCCTCTATAGAGAGAGAAAGTTCACGCTTGTGCTCACTTTAAAAACAACATTAACCACAAGTCAAACTAAAATTATTAATATCATTTTTAAACTGGGTAGTATCTACAAAGGAGGTGAATCCACTATTCATTTAAAAACTCCAAGGCATCACCATGACAACTGGTCTCGATTAATAACCTTGTGCCAAATGGCAAGTAATATATTGAGTCAAAACAAGCAGCCAAATGATATGTGGAACAAAAATTTCCAATTGAGCACAACTAAAGTTATATATTTAATTTGTTCCCAGTACAGGGTTGCTTTGGCCCTATGCAAAAAATTTGTAAAGCTGCAGTGCATTATTTTAATGCAGACATTAAGATAATGATAACAGTATGCTTCTCTATGTTCTGTTTTCCCTATGAGGATGCTCTATTCCCTCTGCTAACAGAAACAAAGCTTGAGCTTATGTTCGTTAAAGACAAATGAGCATAAATTATTAATAAGCATTTCATCAATCGACATGACATCTCTAAGTGAGAGGTCTAGTCAGGTCCAAATCATCACAATTTGATGATTTGGGCCTGACTAGCAGGAATCACATTGGGCAGATAAATAGACAAGTAGAAGTATCCAAATCAATGTGCACCAAACCTGTATGCCTTTCTTACCATGGATTATAACCAGCATGGAACTACTGTTCTAACCACTGTGATGACTATGATTCATGTGCATTACAAATTCAACAAAAAAGAGAGAATATTCAGAATAATGCAATGATCTAAGTATTATCATACACCAAACAATAGCACATAGTGGGATAACCCAATCTTATATGTAGCAGACCATCAAAGGAAACTGTGTGCATTCTATCACATACGAAAGATGCACCCACTGCTACCCAAAACTAAAGATTTCAGACTAGAGTCATTAAAGAATTCTTCATCAGAGAGATATGGAATTTTGACCTCATATACAATCCATGCTTGGGAAAAGGGCAGGAAAGTAAAACCTATACACAATATATACCATAAGAAACCAGCTGTAATTCTCCATTGCTATATAAACTGGTCACTTGGAAGTTCATGTAATTAGTCCCTAAGTGTTGTCTACCTACCTCAGAGGTGATGCTTGACATTACCTCTTAAGTGCATCCAATATACCTGCCTATGTATAGTTCATGCATCTTGGGAACCACCAGCACTGAAACTTTGAAATGATGGGATTAGGTATGGGTGATACTTAGAATGGCAAATACATTCACAATACTTTTACTCTATGGATCTACAAAAGTGCAAACTGAAGACCTAGAGCAATGCTACAGGATATAGCACCTTATACCAGATTAAAAAACAAATGGGGACAGTGCAAGCTCCTTTTGTGACACACTGCTTCACACAGCTATAGTTAATAGCAGTGGCCACTCTGAGTCAAAATCAGAAATATGAATAAAATGCCAAGTTAGACAACCTATAACTTGTTTTATTTTACTTTGTTTTCTATTTATTCTATTCAAAAATAATGCAATTGAAAACCACATTTATTCTAAATTTTCCACAAAGATTTGTCCCTTAAGATCATTTCAAAAGGAAAGTAATTAATTAAAAATCACACTATGTAGATGACTAGTAAAAGACAAAACTAGAACTTTAAACTAGTAAATTGGCATTAAAATAAAACTGTTTTAATAGAAAAAAACAATTTTCTATTATCTCTCTTAATATACAAAAACAGAATCACAATAAAAACTATATAGCATCAAATACTGTAATTAATCACCTTGTTCCAAAACAAAATACTTAAAAGAATTATAAAATATATTTTAAAATAAACTCACGAACTTTCTAATGGTATTCATTAATGTAACCAATCAACGCTCTAAAAGAGCAAAACTGTGTACATCAAATTCAAAAATAAATGTTAAGGTATTAGTAAAGTTGAAGTTGTGAGAATTATATGGCACTTTTTTTTTTCATAAAAGCATAATAATATATAAGATTGAACTCAGTTGTCAGACAGAGCAAACACTTAAAGGTTTAATCAATTAATTTAATTTTGTAATTACATTAAATTATACAACTTTACCCATAAAACAAAATTATTGGATTTCTTCGGGAAAAATTAGGTTAAACCAGAGATGCACAATAAGAGCAACCTTCTGAAAAGTGAGAATATTGTATGTCTATGGCTTAATCTTATTATTCTATTTAAAAACTGACTGCTGCCTACATTTTTTTTTTTTATTACATAAAACTGATGAGTTAAAATTTTGATTTTTAATATTTATGTTTCAATTAAAAGGACAATTTTCTAGATGTTTTATGAAAATAAATCAGACCCAATTATTGGAAACAAGCAAGTTACTGATTTAACATAGATAATGAGAACAGAATGTTAAGATGTTATCCAGATAAATTGTGTTTTCACAGTTTTTTTTTAAGAAAATCCTAAACACAAAAGGTATTAGAGCCTATAATACTTAGTACCGTGCATAGGTTGAAGGTTGAGAAGATATGTACAACAAATTCAAAATTCACTTGTTGACATTCAAGTCTAATGTCAACAAAGATTAATTATTGACATTGGACTTGAATTTCTCTAGATTGCAATTTTCAGGAAATAAATGTGAAGGGAGGTTGTTCCAGATAACTTAAGTTGAAGGGACAAATGAAGAATGAGAAAAGTTAGTTTTGTTAGAAGTTGGACAGTAAAAGAATGTTGACTTGTTGCAGCACATGTTAGGACTGGTTTGGAAGAAAGAGAGGAGGAATTACAGAAGCCAATTCAGAAGAACAGTGCTCATGGAAGTATCTATAGAAAAGGCACGTAGTAGAAACAGAACATCTGTGAGATAGTGTGTAGACACGTTGTAAGAGATGGGTCATTAATTAACCTAACTAACCTCTTTTGAAGGGCGTCTAGAAGCCTGAGAGAGGTTATAGAGGACTGCTCCAGAAGTGAGAACAATATTTCATGGTAGGGCAAATTTGAGATTTGTACTGTTTAGAATAAAAGTAATGCTGAGAGCAAAAGAGAATACCCAGTTTTTTAGATGCAGAGGAAACAATATTTGTGACGTGGTTATGCCAAGAGAGATTTAGAAGTCAGATTAATCCCTAATAGAGATATGCGATCTTGTCTAGAAATCTGAGTGTCATTGAAGATAAACATAGGAGCAGAAGATGAGTTGTTGTTATTGGGTTTTTAGGAGCATTGGCGACTAAGGCCATGTTGCTCCATGTATACTGTCGGTAAATTGAGTGTGTTCTGAGGTCTGTTTTCTGTTTGCTGGACAAAAAACTTAAGCTTCCGGGAGAAAAAACCATGCTACCTCGCCTGAGACTGACTAACACAGCCAAGTTGTGAAAAAAACCTCTTAAAAATTCTTCTCGATGGGATTCTAACTCTGATTTTTTCCACCCCAGTGTGGGAAGGACGGCAATCCTACCAATTTTGCTACCCACGAAGACCAATTTTGCTACCCACGAAGACCATTTTCGGGAGAACTCTGTAATAGCTAAGCTACTAGAGAAATGTCTTTTTAGGGCACTATTTAGTCAATATAAAAGTGTCCACTGAAAAAAAAACGGAACAGTTAACGCAAAGTGAAGTATAGTTACTTGAACAGGAATTTTAACTGAATAAAAGTGAAAAATTAGGAAAAAAATTGCTTCTCGATGGGATTCTAACTCTGATTTTTTCCACCCCAGTGTGGGAAGGACGGCAATCCTACCAATTTTGCTACCCACGAAGACCATTTTCGGGAGAACTCTGTAATAGCTAAGCTACTAGAGAAATGTCTTTTTAGGGCACTATTTAGTCAATATAAAAGTGTCCACTGAAAAAAAAACGGAACAGTTAATCGCAAAGTGAAGTATAGTTACTTGAACAGGAATTTTAACTGAATAAAAGTGAAAAATTAGGAAAAAAATTGAAAAGATCTTAAATAATTAAAATTGAAGAAGCAATGGTACGTTTCTAATCATGACTGAAAAAACTTTAAAAATAAGAAAATAACCAACATTAGTTTTTGTTCATTAATACGTATTTGCACATCACATAAATAAAATCAATTGTTTCAGTTGGGAAATTTTTGGTTCATTTGTTCAAATTAATGCAAAGGCTTTAACATAAAGTTCACTTGCAATATATCAAAATTTCTATAGTTGCAAATATTTTAATCCCAACTATTATTTATCCAATTTATGCAAAAATTCTTACAAGCAGAAGATGACTTTTTGCAGGATATAAGAGAGGGCTGAGTTTTAGAAGGACTGAAATGAATTCGGTTATCTTTGCTCCATATAAGAATTACTTGGAGATCAGCATTTAAAGAACTGGTAGTGGATATTCAAGAAGTAGCTGTTCAAGCAGATATTCAAGAGCTGTTTCTGCAGGGCAAGGTTTCTCAAATAGGAAGGTGGAATGCAACATGCTATCATAATCAAAAACTATGGATAGGTTTTCCAGTC
Organism: Mastigoproctus giganteus; assembly: GCF_048544385.1. NCBI lineage: Eukaryota > Metazoa > Arthropoda > Arachnida > Uropygi > Thelyphonidae > Mastigoproctus > Mastigoproctus giganteus. The sequence continues at coordinate 229,234,204 of NC_143577.1, forward strand.
AATGGAAGAAGATCATTAATATAGGTAGGTGATTGGGGTACGAGGTTATTACAGTGTTGGCCAAGATTTTTGCAGCTCCAACGAATGCGAAGTTTTTATATATATTTATTTGTTTTATTGACTTAATTGTTATACTAAATTATTTTCTATAAGTAGCTTTATAGTCCTAGTCAAGCTCCTTGACTTATTTGAATTTAGGTAGTGATTTTGAAAGTTAATACTTAGTGTGCATAGATCTTACCGTTCATAACTTGCCGCCATTGTTATACAATACAGAATAGTGTAACGTAAATCCCAAACTTCATTGCATAAGGTTTAACGTAAAACTAAATAGCGAAATATGTAGCAATGTATTAGAAATCTGTTAGATTAGTATAGTATTATCAATTAATCAGTAAAATTTATTAATCTTATTAAATTTAATTGTTAATTAAATTATACTTAAATGGAATCGTGACCCAGACTAGAGTAGCAAAGCAGCGAGCACAAAGTAGTGGCAGTACTGTGGCTCGCGGGAGAACCAAAGGGGGCAATTCTCCAATGCATCACAGTCTAAAAAAATGTGTGAAGTGTTTGCAGACCTGGCTAGAACAGGACATAATCTAGCCAAGGAGGATGCCTTTGTGTGTGTGCTAGGTGCAGAGCCTGTGAAGAAATTAGGTGCCAACTCAGAGTTCTGATGGGCATCTATGAGAGTTTGAGGTGTAGGGTAAATGCCCTCAAAGAAATTAATATGAGGGGCCCATCAAGCTCTCAGCTGCCCAACTCAACGCCAAAGCTTACTCCTGTGCATCAGGCAACAGAGCAGCAATTTCCAAGGCAGAATGCGCTGGTCCCACAGGAACTAGTTATTGTCGGTGACTCTATTGTCAGGGAGATGGGGAATATATTATGCAAAAAGGATAGGTGAAAGAGGACCAGGGTATGTCTGCCAGGGGCAAAAGTTGATGATATTGTAGGCAGATGTCATCTTTTAAGGGCACAAAAGGTGATGTTGTTGTACACATTGGCAATAATGACCTTAAGAGCAAGAGATCTGCAGATTTACTTAACAAGTACAGGTCAATGCTGGAAAAAAGTTGCGAGTTAGGGTTAAATTTGAAAGTGTCTACAATTCTGATCAGACACAATAGGAAGGTGTATATGATGAGAGCCTTGTCAATCAATTTGGTCCTGGAGAGATTGTGAAAGGCTCACGGAGTAGAATTTTTTTTCAGCATGGTCTGTGCTTGCTAACAGGAGAGACTGCTTCTACAGGGATGGGATACACTTAAACAGAAAGGGTGCAAGAATATTTGCTGATGCTATCAAGGCAGTGTTAGGTGGGTCGGAAAACTGCTAGCTTGGGAGGGGGGAACACACAGACTAAAAGGTTAATAGTGGCCGCAGGCAGAGGCAATAATGATTCTTGCACTGCTTCTATTAGAATGAGCAGCAGCCTGGAAAGCAAGGTAATGGAGATTTCCAGGACTGCTGGGACTCATAGTGAAACAAGTAAATACATGGCCTGTAACTAAGGTAACTAAGGGTAAGAACAGGTGCATGTATACTTGCATGTACACCAGTGCTAAAAGTATAGTAAATGAATTTGAAGTGCTGATCATGACATCAAAGGCAGATATTGTTGGGATATCAGAGACATGGTTTTGCACAGATATAAGCAGCTCAGAATTAGGGGAGTACAATGTGTACAGAAAGGATAGACAGAGTATGAAGGGAGGAGGGGTTATGCTGTTAGTTAAAAAAAACACAAAATCTAAGGAAGCACATCCAGCAGACATGGGTAGACAGTGCAATGTTGAGTCTGTTTGTTGTGACATAAACACCGGGAAAGGGAAAATAAGAGGAGTGTGTCATAGGCCTAATAACTCCGATGAGTACAACGAACAGTTGTGTAGAGTGGGCGAGTAAATCAGAATGTCTTGTAATGGGGAATTTTAACTTTCCAGATGTTGACTGGAACTTGTGGATTGGTCACTCGCACGCTAGCAAGACTTTTGTGGATTTATTGGATTGGTTGGTTGGGTTTTATTGCCGCATTAGCAACTAAGGCTATAATGTGCCAAAACCTGGTCATAAAAAAAGTAAAACTTTCAGTGGCCTAATGAATTAGGTCACTAAGACAAGATATAAAAACAAGTATAAACTGTATAAGACAAACAAGTAACAACAAGGTAGATTTCTAAATGCAAGTAAAAAGGTTTACTGATTTTACAAAGCTAAAAACAGCAGACAAATGGTCATTGTCAGACAATATCTGGCTGAGTGTATAAGGCTCAGCCAGATGACTAAAAGAGTTAAAATATGCATCACGTTCATGTCTAAAACATGGACACTCAATTAAAATATGACAAATAAAAAGACGTCACAATTCTCACACATAGGAGAGTCATCTGCCCTCAGCAGAAATGCATGCGGTAAGATGACTGTGTCCTAGGCGGAGGCGAGCTAAAACAACTTCCTCTCTGCGGTTCTTGTGCAGACTAGACTGCCAGTGTTGGATTACAGGCTTTATCTGATACAGCTTGTTTGCGACCTGCCCATGCCAAGATTGTTGCCATTGGGAGAGTAATTTAACGTGTATTAGCTGCCTGTAGTCTGTATAGGGGTCAACCAGGTAAAGTGTATTGTCGTGTTGCGGTGACCTGGCTGCAGCATCAGCTAGTTCGTTACCCTTGATCCCAATGTAGCTTGGGATCCAGAATTTATTGGATGATTGTTTTCTACAGCAACCAGAGGGAGTAATACTCTTGATCTGATTATCAGCAGTGATTATTCATGTCTTAAGAATTTTCAGAAAAAGGAACCACTAGGTGGGATTTACTTAAAGATGTAACTACCATAAGGGGTAAAGGGAAGGGATTTTGCTTTCTTAAAGGAGACTGCAATGGTCTCAGACAGTTTTTAAAATCTATACAGTGGGATCAACTGATATTACCAACGGTGAATTCTAAATGGGAAGCCTTCAGGGACTTAATCTTAGAGGCTACTTGCCTTTTCATATCAACTAAGATATACTGTTCAAGGCTCAGGCCAACTGTCAGATGAATTAATGAGGCTTGTGGCAGAGAAGCAAAATGCATGGAATGCATATAAATTATCAGGCGACAAAGAAGTCTACGGCAGACATAAGCTAGTCTGTAATCAAGTCACAAACGAGGTTAGGCAAGTGAAGGCAGATTATGAGAAATCTTTGGCAAAAGATGCATAGAAAAACAGAAACGAGTTCTTTACTTATGTAAACTCTAGAAGGACGGGGATGAATCAGATTGGTCCACTTAACATAAATGGTTCATCTATTGATGATCCTGCTCAAGTAGCTGATAAACTGAATGAGTATTTTGCATCTACATTCATACATGAGGAGTTATTCAAGGAGGGGAATGCCAGAAGTTTATCAAACTCTAACAGGAAGCAAAGTTATTTTGTAATAACTGAGAGCAAAGTGGAGGAGAAATTTTTGATGTTAAACATAAGAAAGGCTTGTTTGTTATTTGTTATTTGGTTTTTAGGAGCATTAGCAACTAAGGCCATATTGCTCCGGGATATGCGGTGGTCATTCCCTGACCTTTCCGCATCCTCCGTATTTGGTGGTGACGGGCTCGAACCCCGGTCTAATCAAGAAGCGTGTTCTACGCACTGCTGCTCCTTCCCACCTGGCTACGGAGGCGCCCATATAAGAAAGGCACCTGGGATGGATGGGATCTATCCAGTTATATTAAAGGAGGCGGCAAAGGAAGTAAGCAAAATCTTAGCCATAATTACGAGAGCATCCTTGGACTCAGGGGAAGTATTCACAGACTGGAGGTGCAGAAATGTATCCCCAATTCACAAACGGGGGATCTAAGGGTAACACGAGTAATTACAGACCAGTTAGTTTAACTTCTGTTCTGGCAAAAATAATGGAATCACTGGTTAAAGAGGTGATACAGGATCACCTAGACAAGACTGCAGTAATAGTTCAGTCACAGCATGGGTTTATTAAGGGGAAGTCTTGTCTGACCAGTTTGATTGGATACTATGATGTGGTCACAAAGGAACTGGATGCAAAAAATAATTTTGATATCACATACTTGGATTTCAGGAAAGCTTTTGATACTGTTGCACATGAAAGACTGCTGTACAAATTGGAGCAGTGTGTCATTAAGGGCAAGTTGCTACAATGGATAAAGGGATGGTTGAGTGGGAGAGGGATGAGAGTGGTAATAAATGGACACTGCTCTACGTGGACTAAGTTGTTTGTTATTTGGTTTTTAGGAGCATTAGCAACTAAGGCCATATTGCTCCGGGGATATGCGGTGGTTATTCCCAGACCTTTCCGCATCCTCTGTATTTGGTGGTGACGGGCTCGAACCCCAGTCTAATCAAGAAGCCTATGCTACGCACTGCTGCTGCTCCTTCCCACCTGGCTACGGAGGCGCCTACATGGACTAAGGTTATTAGTGGAGTCCCCCAAGGTTCGGTGCTGGGCCCATTGTTATTTTGTGTATTTATCAATGATATCGATGAAGGTATATCAGGCTTAATGTCCAAGTCTGCAGATGATACAAAGGTTGGCAGGGTTGTTAATGACACTAAAGACAGCATGCTACTGTAACAGGATCTAGAAAAATTAGACAGATGGGCTGAAAAGTGGCAATTGAAGTTTAACATTGAAATATGCAAAGTACTGCATATGGGTAGCAGTAACCCAAGAGAAATAACTGTGTGGTACTTTATTCAGGGAGGTGGAGAATGAAAAGACCTGGGGATAATTGTGCAGTCAGATATGGAGTTTTGTGAGAAGTGCAGACAGGCGGCTAGAGCAGGTCATGGAGTTTTGTCAATGATATACAGTAAACCCTCGATTTAATGGACTAATAGGGGAGAAAGGGTGTCTGTTAATGCCGAAAGTGTTAAATCGAATGTAACCTGGGGGGGGGGGGCATTTTTTATTGTTCTTAATGTAAAAAAAAAGCTTTAATACAATATACAGTACTGTACAATATAAAATTATGTTGCAATTTGGCCTTTGATTTACGGATATCAGAAACAGTTTGTTTTCTTATGCCGTATATTTCACGAACACGTGCTACTGAGACGCCTTGTTCTAATTTCTCAGTTATCTCTAATTACTGTGTCACATTTAAGTTCACACGTTTTCTTTCAACTCCTCTATCACTTGATGCCATTTTAAATTGTAAGGATTGCAAAATTATTTAATAAATAAAGTCACAATTCAGAAATCACAAACACTATACAACCTCACTGCATGATAGCTTGAGGCATAATGAGACCGAAACAAAGAGAGTCGGTAGAGCTGCAGTTTAGTGTCCTGAGTCATATTCAGCTCGCAAGTCACTGCCTGCTCTTATCTGTTATCTGGGAAAACAGCCATTTGAACACGTTTTCGGAAAGAATAAAAAACAATTTCATGAATTTGATTATAAAAATAAAGGTAGGTAATTATCAAAACAATAATGGAAATAGGTAATTATTATTAATTTTTAATTAATAACAACCCTGAAGTTTTGTATAATCTAAAAAAAATAATATGGTTGAGATTAATATGTACATTACTGTATTATTATTTGTCCGGTCCGTTAAATTGAGAGTTTGCTGTATAGGAATTTTTCTAGCAGAGACAAGGAGGTGATTATCCCTTTGTATAAGCAGTGGTCAGGCCACACTATGAGTACTGCGTACAGGTCTGGAGGCCTCATTTTAAGAAGAATGTAGAGTTACTAGAACGAGTACAGAGGAGGGCAACAAGATTGGTGAGAGGAACAAAGGCATGTGCTTACGAAGAAAGGCTTAAGTTCTGCAAGTTGCAACATCCGGAGACTAGGCACCTGCGAGGTGATCTGATTGAGGTGTATAAGGCCTTCAATGGTTTGCGCAGGCTCGATGCTGACGGGATACTTCTGCTTATTCAGATTAAGAACCTGAGGGGGCATAGATTCAAATTGAGGAAAAACAGTTGTAGAATAGATGTGTGGAAATTTGCCTTCAGCCAGTGGGTAGTTGATTGCTGAAACAGACTTCCATCTGTTGTTGTGGAAGTTGACAGCTTAAATAAATTTTAAGGCTGAACTAGACAAACATTTGGAGTGACCAGATGGGCGAAATGGGAAGGGGTTTTTTTTTTTTTTTTGGCTGATGCTGTATAAGCTTCCTTTCTTGCATCATATGCCTTAACTAATACTAATATATAAGAGGAAAAGAGTGAGCAAAAGAACTGAACCTTGGGGAAAACACCAGCATTAGTGGAGAAGTTAGCAACCATCATCTGCAGTAAGTGGTCTAAGAGAAAACTGAATACCCAATTTACAAAATACAGTTGCCAATCCACAAAATGGAAGCTCATTTAGAAGACACAATCAAAAAAGTCATTAAAATGCAACTGCTTGAGTCTCACCAAACTTTTCCATTGAATCTGTCTGCAGATGGGTAACATAAGCCAGTATATCACCAGCCAATCGAAACGGATGGAATCCATATTGGCAATCATTGATCAGATGTAAGGTTTCAAGGAAGTTTAAGAGTTGGCAGTTAATGAATTTCTCCACTACTTTAGAAAGAGTAGAATTGAGTACAATGGGGCAATAATGGATAAGAGGGATTTTGTCATCTTTTTTTTTTTTTTTCCCCCAAACTGGCTGGATATGAGCAAATTTCCAGGCAGAAGGTAAAAACACCAGTGGAATAATAAGAAAGTGTAAAGAGGTGACACAGAAGAGGAGCAAGCTATGTTAACAGGTTTTGAGAACAAGTAGAAAAAAAAAAAGTACTATCAATATTTGGAACCTTCTTGCCATCGAGATTGTTCCAAATCACATCTGGTGAGTATGGGCTTGGCACACCCAGGGTCCTGAGCTGGATATCATCATTCTTCTCTTTCTTGGTGACTCCCTTCTATTTCTGACCCCCCCCCCTCTCTCTCTCTCTCTCTCTCTCTCTCGGGGATAACTCAGAATTTTTTTTTAAATTTTTATTTTGGCTAGTGCAGCAAAAGCCTCAGGCTTCCTTGCACCATATGGTAATTATAATAATAATAATAATATCCTTTTAATGGAAGACCATAGGAGGCATTGAGTGGAATGTACCTGGAATGACAGATGGTTTACTAAGATTGTAAATGTTGTTTCGAGTTTTAACAGAGGTGGAAATATAGGCAGGCAAAAGTTGCAGCCAATATGTTTGGTAAGAGACCAGAATGCTCAACTACCATTTGCACTGATTAATAACTGCTTTACAATTGTTGCGAGCTCTGGTGTAGAAGAAAACAAACGTGGAGATTTGGGTGCAAGCTGATTGTGAAATGCAATATTCTTTTCTTGAACAGCCTTACACATCTATTTGAAAACCATAGATTTAGATAACGGACAACATTTTAAGGTGGAGTGTTGAATAAAGGATTTAAACAATAATCCAACCAAAGAAAAGAAAAACTGGAATCTCACAAATCATCCCATTTTACATTCTTGTAATGCTAAACAAAATGAGGCCGAGAATGGCTATGAGAGGAAAGGCTCAATTGGAGAAGAGACCATCACCAAGTTGTGATCTGAGGTGTTTATAGGACCACTGACCTTGACTGTACTTGGAAGGATGGTTCGTGAGAAAAAAGATTAAGAGTGTTGGCTGTGTGGTTAATATTGTCTGGTAGGTAAATGAACAATCTGTGCGAGGTCAATACCAATTGCAAAAGCCGTAGCATCTCAACAGCTGGATCCATGTGCTAGAAAACTGAAGCCATCTGAAGTTATGAACTAAAATTGCCAAGGAAAAATACCTCACTGTTAGGAAAGTTGGACTGGGGTACGTCAAAGAGTTCCAAATGATTAGTGGAATTGGGAAATCAATAGAGCTAACAGATGAATTTGACAGAATGGGGTAGAGAGATTTTGCACCAGTTGAGAGGATCATTTACCACCTAGTACAGTAAACCCAGGCTATTCGCGGGGGTTACGTTTCTGAGAAATGTCGCGAATACTGAGTTATGGCTCCCATAGTAATAAAGAGGTTCCGTTCCAAAGTATGAAATATATAAGAAAAACTAGTCTAAAATTTTGTCTATGTATGTATTATATGTACCTTCATAATATGACTATGTACATAGACAGTACATAGTGAAATGCAAGCATATGGCATCGAAATGAAAATAAGAAACAATTTAATATTAAATGTAATAAAATGCCTTTGCTAGCAAAAAAAACTTATCCTGCCAGTGCTATCACCAGTTTCGCTAAAGTGTTGATAAAGGAGTTTTGCCTTTTCACGAATGATGAGTGAACTTAACGGAATTTTATTTTGAGTTCGGTCTTCTATCCACAGATTTTAAGATTTTTCCAATTTAACATCACGAGTTACAGAGCAAATTTTTGAAGCAATTAGCGCATTTTCACGGACACTACGGCGGATTTTTTCTTCTGATTTTTTGATTGATCGTACCGTTAACTCATTGATTTTATAATGTTTTGCCACTGAGGAGACACTTTCACCATTAGAAATTTTGTCTAATAACTCAATTTTATTTGCTAATGTAGTAGTAGTAGTAGTAGCAGCAGTGGCATTTGATGCAAGAAAGCAAGTGTATGAGCTTATGCAGCATCAGCCAAAAAAAAAAAAAAAAAAAAAAAATCACACCATTCCCTCCGCCTGTCCAGTTCCTCCTTAAATTTATTCAACCTATCAACTTCCACGACAGATGGAAGTTTGTTCCAGCAATTAACCACCCGCTGGCTAAAGGCAAATTTCCCCACATCTAATCTACATCTGTCTTTCCTTAATTTGAATTTATGCCCCCTTAGGTTCGTAATCTGAACAAGTGGAAGGATCCCATCAGAATTCAGCGTGCTCAACCCATTCAAGGCCTTATACACCTCAATCAGATCACCACGCAGGTGCCTAGTCTCCAGCTACTGCAATTTGCAGAACTTAAGCCTCTCTTGGTAAGAGGATCCCTTCATTCCCCTCACCAATCTTGTTGCCCTTCTCTGTACACGCTCAAGTAAATCTACATCCTTCCTAAAATGAGGCCTCCAGACCTATACGCAGTACTCAAGGCATGGCCTGACCATTGCCTTATACAGAGGGATAATCACCTCCTTTTCCCTGCTAGCAAAATTCCTATATATCATTGACAAAACCCGATGACCTGCCCTGGCAGCCTGTCTTTGATTATCACCTTCTTTGATCTTTTCACATTTCCCTTGTTATTCGTAGCCATATTTTTGTATGGGTTAGAAAGAACTTGTCCACAATAAAGTCACTTTCTTCCGTTAACACACTGGAAAAGTCTGTTTTACACTGCAACATGGTAGATTTATCATTTTTGTAAGCATATCAATTTAGAAATTGATAAATTTATTCAATAAATTAAAAGCAAACAACAAAACCTTCCATGACAAGCGCATAACACTTACTGAACAAGGATTAGCGAGAAACATTCACGCTCGCGATTCCTCTCCCCCCACCCACTGAGTGCTGTTTTGACCGGGAAAGATAATTTTAGCCACGCCCATGTTTTTTTATGGCGGAAAATATTCATGGCGCTTTAAAATTCACATTTTTTTTGGTTTCACTTTATATTAAATCGGCGATCGCGAAACTGCGAATAGCGGAGGTTTGCTGTATTGCCTATTAACACAGAGGCATGCAGTCTGTAAATTTCATCAATAATTTAATTCTTCTGTTTTTAGTATAAAAAAAAAAATCGGCCATCAGTTTAATTTTTAAGGGTTAGGAGTTTTAAGAGTTTATATAATGGCCTGATGTAGCCGAGTGATCATGCCTGAGAGTGCAGAAGCATATGTGCTTTGAGTGTATGGTCAGTTCTGCTATAATACAGTACATGTGTTCCTAAAAATCTCAACATTATGGTATTTCACCCATTAAAAACAACCGGACTTATGGGAAAAATAGGGATAGGGATAGAGCTCTCAAAATAAATGTTCAGTCTGGTAAGTAAAACACTAAAAAAAAGTTAGAAACCCAATAAAATTGCTAAAACAGGTTTAAACATCTTAATTTTCTATTAAATAAATAAATATTACAGTAAATATAACACTTTACCATGACAAGATATGAAGTTTGCTTAATTGATATTTCTGTTCACTGACATTTTCTTCTTTTTTTGGATTGTAAAATTTAAAACAGTAAAATAGATAAGCAGTCAATAACAATGAACATGGGATGCACAAATGAGACAAGTTTATGAAGCTTAAAAAATAAGAATGAAGAGAAGATTCTGAAAATTTATTTATGTTTTTTATATGATTGAAGATTTCAGTGAAGGGGAAGCAATTTCACCATAATAATGGAAAAACCCACAGAATTATCAGTATTATCGCAAATGCAGTAAGATCGAGTTTACTACCTATTTATAATTAGATTGCACTAACAGAAAAGCCCAATAAACTGTAAATTGTTTTTATTGTTTTATGGTAGTGATCTCCAGAAATGTGCTCTTCTGCTCACGCTATCATGTGTCACGAAATTTCTGTTCGAACCGAAAAATGAGCTCCTGAAAACATGAGTCGGCCTACAATATAATGTGTTATCTTGTGAATACAGCAAATGACAACAGTGTGTCTCTGACCAATACAACTACAGTAAATAGGAAATATAGCTCTCACACATTTGATGTTTGACATTTTTTAAGCTTCGTAAACTTGTATGTATTGCTGCGCAGGTCCCTGCTTTCAGCTTGGTGCCAGGTTTTTTGTTCACCTGGTGTTAGTCACAGACGAAATCACACATGAACCAATGTGAAAATCATGTTGTACTTGCATTGTTCCCTAATATACCAGTCATGGAGCAAATTCATGTAGCAAAAATGTGCGTTATAGCAGAACTGACTGTACTGCGGTTCAATCTCACGTGACTGCTAAATACGGTTAATGATTGTATTCTCTATTCTCCATCAACATTATTAATACTCTTCTGACATACTGTTCATGTTGAAGTATAAACAAGAACTTTTTTTTTATTTAAATATTTTAATTAACCAACCATCTTTAACATATACCAATTGCATATAATAATTAGAGTGTACTGGCATAAATAAAATTAACTTTTAGGTGGAGCATAATGGGCTTATGCCGTAAGTTTGGAATATTCACAAACACACATCATTTTTAACAAGATAAAATATCTGCAGTTTCACAAACAAGATGTGAAAACTAGGCAGGAGCCTTAACAATATTAATGATTAATAAAAAACTGGCACTCTTTCCACATGACAAGAAATCCAATACTAATACAGATCATAGAAACCCTAACACTAATCCACAAATGTTGAGCAAGACATTTCTATATGCTTCAACGTTAACTTTATAAATAAATGAAGCACATGATAAAATGAATACGCAAGAACAGACATTTAACAATTCACTTAATAATCATTTTGGATGAACATTGTTTTGCTGTAATGTTAACTGTTAAGTTTGCATGAAATGAAGATTCAATGTTTGTGTTGGCTTTCCAACTATTTTTTGTTCTAATCCTGTCATTTAGTCATATATCTGCTTAATACGAAATCTAACTGTGAGAGAGAGAGAGTGAGAAATTTCAGCATTAGCATTAGTAGAGGCATATGATGCAAGAAAGCAAGCTTATAGCATGAGCCAAAAAAAAAAAACTTTCCCATTTCACCCATCCATTCACTCCAAATGTTAGTATTAGTAGAGGCATATGATACAAGAAAGCAAGCTTATGCAGCATCAGCCAAAAAAAAACTTCCACTTCACCCCTCCGTTCACTCAAAATACCTGTCCAGTGGAGCCTTAAATTTATTTAGGCTATCAACTTCCACAACAAGGGATGGAAGTCTGTTCCACCTAACAACCACCCGCTGGCTAAAGGCAAACTTCCACACATCTATCCTACATCTGTCGTTCCTCAATTTGAATTTATGCCCTCTCAGGTGATTATTCTGAGCAAGAGGAAGAATCCCATCAGCATTGAGCATGCTCAAACCATTCAAGGCTTTATACACCTCTATCAGATCACCTCGCCGGTGCCTAGTCTCCAGACACTGTAATTTGCAAAACTTAAGCCTTTCTTCGTAAGAGCAACCCTTTGTTCCATTCACTAACCTTGTTGCCCTTCTCTGTACTCGTTCCAGCAGCTCTACATCCTTCTTGAAATGAGGCCTCCAGACCTGTATACAGTACTCAAGGTGTGGCCTGACCATTGCCTTATACAAGGGAATAATCACCTGCTTATCCCTGCTAGAAAAATTCCTGTATATCATTGACAAGACACCATGAGCTACTCTTGCAGACCGTCTGCACTGCTCAGAGAACTTCATATCTGCTTGCACAATTACCCCCCAGGTCCTGTCAGTGTAGTGCCACAGAGCTGAGAAGTTGCTCTGGGGTTGCTGTTTCCCATATGTAGTACTTTACATTTGTCAATGCTAAACTTCATTTGCCACCTTTCAGCCCATCTGCTCAACCTTTTCAGATCCTGTTGCAGCAGAATAGCATCAGTAGTGTCCTTAACAATCCTGTCAACCTTTGTATCATCTGCAAACTTGGACATTAAGCTTGATATACCATCATCAATATTATTTATAAATACAGAAAACAATAATGGACCCAACACTGAACCCTGAGGGACTCCACTAATAACATTAGTCCATGATGAGCAGTGTCCATTGATTACCACTCTCTGTCTTCTCCCCCTCAACCACCCCTTTATCCATAGCAGCAATTTGCCTCCAGTGCCACACTGCTCCAATTTGTGTAGCAGTCTTCCATATGCAACAGTATCAGAAGCCTTTCTAAGATCCAAGTATATAATATTAAAGTTATTCCCTGCATCCAGTTCTTTTGTGACTGCATCACAGTATCCAATCAAATTGGTCAGGCAAGGCTTTCCCTTAACAAAACCATGCTGTGTCCGAGCTATAACTGAAGTCTTGTCTAGATGATCCTGCAGTGCTTCTTTAACCAGTGGCTCCATTAATTTTCCTGGAACAGAAGTTAAACTCACAGGTCTATAATTACTTATGTCAGCCTTTGATCCTCCTTTGTGAATTGGGGTCACATTTGCACATCTCCAGTCTATCCACTCCAGGTGCCTTTCTTGTGTTTATCTTCAACAATTTCTCCTCCACTTTACTCTCAGTTATTACAAGATTATCTAGCTTACTGCCAGACTTGAATACACCGCTGGCATTCCCCTCGCTGAATAACTCCTCATGTGTGAATGTTGATGCAAAATATTCATTTAGTTTGTTTAGTTCTGCTTTGAACTTATTTAAGTTTAGTTTGTTTAGTTCTGCCTTGAACTTATTTAAGCTGCTAACATCCACTACAACAGATGGAAGTTTGTTCCAACTATCAACCATCTGATGGCTAAAAGCAAATTTCTGCACATCTATTCTACAACTGTCTTTCCTCAATTTAAATTTATGCCCCTCAGGTAAGTAATCTGAGCAAGAGAAAGAGTCCCATTAGCATTGAGCTTGCTCAATCCATTCAAGGCCTTGTACACCTCAATTAGATCACCTCATAGGTGCCTAGTCTGCAGAAGCTGCAATTTGCAGAACTTAAGCCTTTCTTGGTACCCATTATATAATTCCTGTCATACCTTTTAGGGACTTTACCAGATTATTACGTACATTTGTGTAACATTCACTCAACATTCATTATTACATTTAGGCTAGCAAGCCTCATAATAGGCTGGACTGAATAGCTCATTAAATTAAAAGTAAAAAAATAATAAATAAAATAAAACAATTCCCCAGTCCACTTAAAAAAAAAAAAAAACTAACAAAGATCTTGCAAAGAGTGTATTTAGTTTGGATGAGTTTCTTTAAAGTAAACTGAAATACATTCAGTACATATTCTCTGACTGCAATGAGCATATCAGTCATCTTACCTTAGACTTATGAGTCATCAGCTTAAAAAATAAATAAAAATACTACCTCTTGTAACCCAAACAGCCTGCATTCACTTCTTTTATTCAAATATTTATCTAATCCTCTAAATTTATATAAACTTTCCATTTCCCCAAGGTTTAGGCAGAAATTTGTTTATAAGAAGTTTGGAGTTATCTTGTATTATCTGTTCATGTGTTTTTGCAGGCAGCAAGATTTAAACTGCTTAGAAAGAAGTTTACTGTAATAGCCAAGTATTATTTAATTAAAAGTAAATTTTATTATACCTAGTTTGCAGTTATTTTTCCTAATTTAAATTTATATCTTCTTATATATGCAGTCTAAATGAGAGAGATGTTCTTGGTGCCCAGTTTTCTTAATCCTTTTAAAGTTTTAAAATGAAACTTCTCCCTGTAAGAATAACCTTTTGCACCATAAACTAATCTCACTGCACTTCTCTGTAACCTTTCTAGCAGGTTTGTACCTTTCCTAGAATGCTGCTTCCAAATTTATGATACCTACAGCTTAACCACTGTTTTACCTAATGGAATTGTGTAACATATCAAAGTTTCTTGTGACAACCAACTAAATGGTTAAAATAAATTTATTAAAATAAAAATTATATATACATAAGATAAAACAGAAATAAAATAAGATAAAAGCATTAAAATACAACAAGATAAAAGAGTTAAAATATATATAATAAAAGCGTTAAAATACATAGATAGTAGCTTTCGAAGCGGAGTGCCTCTTCATCAGCTAGTGAGTGAATGGTATACTTCAGTATATATTGATGGTTACAATAGCACAAGTCAGCTGGGCATGATCATGTATCACGAGTCTGGTGTCGGTAAAGCAGAATTACGTACACGTGATGATCGCCAGCGCTCATCGCACTGCAATACAGTACATTCTATAATAGGGTGTAAGTATACCCCTCTCATCCGATTCATAGTACTATTATTGTTGGCTATGTGTAGTGCTTCAAGCCATGAGCGCTGGCAGTAATCACGTGAACAGTCGACGATTTCAATATCACATTGGGGATTAAGATCGTGCTGCTCAACCCAATAATGTTCAGCGACTGCGAAGTGTTCAAAATTAGCGGTTCGCAGAGCCACTTCATGCTCAGAAACCTGATCCAAACAAGATTGGGTTTCTGAGCATGAGGTGGTTCTGCGAACCACTAATTTTGAACGTTCCGCAGTCGCCGGACATATTGGTTCGAGTAGCACGATCTTGATCCCCAACGGGATATTGAAATCGTCGACTGTTCACATGATTACCGCCAGCGCTCATGGCTTGAAGCACTACACATAGCCACCAATAATATTACTATGAATCGGACGAGGGGGAGTAGACTTGCACCCTATTATAGAATGTACTGTATTGCAGTGCGATGAGTGCTGGCGATCATCACGTGTACGTAATTCTGCTTTACCGACACCAGACTCGTGATACATGATCATGCCCAGCTGACTTGTGCTATTGTAACAATCAATATATACTGAAGTACACCATTCACTCACTAGCTGATGAAGAGGCACTCCGCTTCAAAAGCTACTATCTATGTATTTTAACGCTTTTATCTTATTTTATTTCTGTTTTGTCTTATGTATATATCATTTTTATTTTAATAAATTTATTTTAACCAATTAGTCAGTTGTCGCAAGAAACTTTGATGATATAATGCAACCCAACACACAAGGCCTGTTTTCTAAGGAATTGTGTAAAACAGTGGTTAAGCACTATGTATATACAAGGGCCTTGTATATACATAGTGCAGCAATTGGAAAATGACACGTATTATGAGATGAGTGCTGGTGCTGCCATCTACTAAAAGTAAAGATGAAATGAAAGAGTGATTTTCTTTGAACACCAAGTCAAGGTCAGTGGAAATTGCCACCATTTCAGAACATGGTGTGAGCTGAACTGCA
This sequence comes from Mastigoproctus giganteus, assembly GCF_048544385.1. Classification (NCBI taxonomy): domain Eukaryota; kingdom Metazoa; phylum Arthropoda; class Arachnida; order Uropygi; family Thelyphonidae; genus Mastigoproctus; species Mastigoproctus giganteus. The sequence goes on from NC_143577.1 coordinate 229,250,011, forward strand.
CATCTCTCCTGATGAAACAAAGAAATGAAAAAAGAAAAGAAAAAAAAAAATTAAACAAAGAGCAAACATCAAGTTTTGTGTTCGACTGTGCAAAAATGCATAAGGAAACGTTTCAAATGATGAAGTAAGTGCATGGAGAGAATTGTCTATCTCGTCCTGTTCAACTATCACTGCACTACATCCTTAACTATGAAATTCATAATTATTTTTTCTGATAACAAAAATTAAGGTCAAACATATGTTCATGTCCATTTTACCCTTAGAGACCATCTAGAGAACTATTTGTACAGCTGCAATCTTTAGAGATTTTCCTGTAATCCAAGAAAATACTTCCATTATTGACAACTAACGATTTGAACACATCTCCTGCTGCCTACTTTAATATAGATGGATATATTCTGTTAGATTCTGGCACCTTTCTCATTTTTACATAATGATTTCTCTTCTGGGTCCTCTATAGTGATTGCAAAATTGTTCAACATTGAACAATTTTGAAATCACTATAGAGGGAGCAGATCACAAAATTGGATGAAGGACCAGTAAATAACGGCTAATTCACCAGTACCCTCAAATTTAATCACTACTTCACATGAATTTTTATACACATGAAACTTTTCAAAAAAAAAAATTACTATTAAGAAGGCATTATTCCTAGGATTAATAAAAAGGCTAACTGATCAAGCCACAACTTGCAAATTTAACCAGTTTAGAAGAATATTTCCCCTGAAAAGATATAAACAACTCTGAAGGGTAAGCAGTTTCCAAAAAAAAATGTGTACAGTGATTATTCAATTACTTTACGAAGGTCTTCCAAATATTCTTTTAACAAAAATAAGCCTATACTAAATTCTGTAATTTATATATAACAAAATATTTAAAGAGTTCATTTAAAAAACTAAAGCAATACAAACACTAAAAAAATACATTCATTTCATTAAGACCCAGAATATATAAATGATAAATAAATTAATTAAAAAGGAAATATGTAGGCTTCTGTCATTTTAAGGGCAAAAGTAAAATCTCAATTTACTCAAAACAAAAATTAAGATTTTTAGAGATCGTTAAAAATCGACCGTTGTTCCTGATCTAATTAATAACTGCTGTCAATACTAATAATGAAGCTACATAAATTTAACAATAAATAAAACAGAAAAAATATTCATTTATAAAAATTAATATTACAGCATAGCTCTATGCTGTTTAGGAAATGGAGAATAAACTGTGGCAAAAAAGAAAAAAAAGGGGAACAGATAAATAGATATAATTAGTTGAAAGAGTGGCATTATGTAGTTACTCATCATATGGATATGAAAGACAATAAGAGATACTAATCTACCACACCACGATAAAAAAAATTAAACAGTTTAGCAATGTTTCAGGAAGTTGCTTTTTATTTTCATAAGGGGCCGAAAAAGCAGACTAAGATAACAGCCAAAGTTATAAATTAATTACAAGGAATATAATTATATTAATATAAATAAAATTCCTGTTTATACTCCAGGACAACTTCAAGGTCAGAGGAGTTCACAAGACAGAGAGAGAGAGAGAGAGAGAGAATACAAAAAACAGCACTGTATTCAGTAGTCATAGGAGAACTAGGGTATTTGAAAAACAAAGTATGTACTTGAAGTAACCAGTTTGATTAAATCTGAGGTCTAGGGTAAATGATTAATGATTATGAAACGAAAGGTGGGTCACCTGGAGATAAAGAGTGGGAAACAAAGAACAGTGGCCGAAACCAGGTGGGGAAGCAACTATAACCTTTAAAGTTGAAGGCATGATGGGTAAAAACCAGTAATAAATCTGAATTTTGGAAAGGGTGAGAAAACAGGGGTGAAAGGGGAGAACACAGGAAAGGGGGAGCAGAATGCGAAATAGGAAGTGAGAGAAGGGAAGCATGAATACCGAAAAATAACTTATGAATTCAATCTCAGCTGCTAGTTGGTGCCTGTATTTGATGGCCAGAACGGCAAACAGATTAAACAGGACAGTCTATCGAAAGCTCAAAGACACAGGATGTATCCTGAAGTTCAAATCATCTCACCAATACTAAGATAGGAGTCATCAAATTGTAGGTTCTCAGAGTCCTAATAATATATAACCACCCATAAGTCCTCCAACAGGAAATTGACACCATCAGATCAACAGCCAGAAAGAATGTCTACCCAGCAGACTTTATATGGCACTACACAGGACAGAGGAGTAGCATGAAGCTGTTCACAAATCATATATCAGATCATCAAAAACACTATTCACAACTTCAATAATCGTTCAAAGCAGAGAGAAACCTAAAAGACCACCTCACTATTTACATACAATTCCAGCTTACAACAGTATCATAGCAAAAGCATCCAAAGACTACAACAGACCCACTTTGCATGCAGGCATCTAATCCTTAAAACAGAAGCTCTCCAGGAACAACCAACAGCCATCCAACTGGAGAGGTCCAGTTCATTACCTGCAGTACTCTTGCAATTCATTGCATTGGCAAAGTCTACAGAAGACTTGAAAAAAAAAAGAATATAAGAACACATGAAGGCTGTCCAATATACTAGAATAAATACATCTGAAACTGCATCACACACACTAAGCTACAGAAGATTGTAGGATTTCTCCAACAAAACCATGCTCTAAATTGACCCTCTACTCCAGCACCTTCAAAGAATCTTACTTTATAAAATGCTTCAGAGTATCCATGAACAAAAAAAAGCAAGCTGTCCCCTCTGATAAACCTTACTTCAATTTAAGTTATACTAAAATCTTAAAAAGACACTTTTGACAAGAAGACTAAGATTTTCCAGCAAGACTCTCAAATACAAGCCCCAACTATTGAGCTGAGATTGGATTCAGTAAGTTACTCTACAATATTCAAGCTTCCCTTTTCGCACTTCCCATTCTACATCCCCGATCCTTTCCTATGTTTCCCTTCCCATCCCAGTTTCCTCACCCTCTTCAAAATCAACCATTATCACTGTCTTTTCGCTCGAGCTGTCTTCAATTCCAAAATTTTTGCCCTCCCCCACCTGGTTTCAGATCTTGGTCTACCTCCAAGTAGCTCTTCTTCCATTTCATAATCCATGATCAATTACCCTAGAACACAGATTTAATCACAGTGGTTGCTTCAAGTATATCTTTTGTTTTTCAAATATCCCAGTTTACAGAGACTTCTGTATACTCACATCCCATTGATTGCCTTGGTAGCTTTATAAGTTTTATAAACCTACTACTTCCATAAGCTCTCCAGATCCAGTAGTTTTCATTCCACATCAATCCAGGAGTCAGTCTGATTCTGTTTTTTGTTTCCTAAGATTATTAACTGTACAATAAAATGTCGATTATTTTATTTTATTTTTTTTTAGCATTATTTTTTCTTTTATTTTACTTATGTGTCCACAAATTTGTAAAATTTCAATATAATCTACATCATCTTGACTTTCTACGAATTTAAGTAATGTCTCTGCAACTGTTAGGGCTTCATTAAACTTACTTTGCAAACTGACTGTAGTTCCTCATCATCGTCCTCATTAGGTCCTTTCACACTTTGGATTAAGTCATTGTCAGTTGTTTTTTCATAGCCGGGTTCATTTTTGTCTATATTTAAGCATTGAAACATGCCTAGTCTAAGTCTTTGCATCTTTCAATATTTTCAACTGAGTTTTTTAAAATATCAGGAACGATTTCTACAGTGTTATTTGAGTCTCCCACTTCCAAGTTACTGTCGGCGATTACAAATTCATCGGGCAAAATTTTTTTGAACGAGTTTATAACTGTTTTTCTTTTAACTTCCTCCCATACAGTAGAAATGTTATAGCAGCATCTTTTAATTGTTAGTGACTTCAAAAATAAAAGAAGATTCTTTCTTCCATGATAAAGTCCATCATCAAGGTCTTTCTATACAATCGTTTCATGTTCTCAATCACCTGCTGGTCCACAGGTTGTACCAGTGGTGTTATGTTGGGTGAAAGATAAATGGCAACAATATCGCCATTTTCTGCAGATTGTTTTTCCAATGGAGGATGGGATGGAACATTATCTAATAACAAAATTGCTTTGTGGGGGAAACCTTTATGAGACAAACTTTTTAACGTGAGGAACGAATTTTTCTGTCTACCACTTTTCGAATATATCCCTAGTTATCCATGCAGATCAATCAGTGATTACAATAATCTCTTGGAATATTAGTAGTGTCCTTTAAACTTCTAGGAGATTTTGATTTTCACGCTACGGTTAATTTTAATTTGTCATCCCCTGAAGCGTTTGCGCAGCATAAAATTGTTATCCTGTCTTTGCTAATTTTATATACTGGTACATTTCTTTCTTGTACAGAAGCCAACATGTGGTTTTGCCAACATTGGCAATGCCAATGTTGGCATTGCCAATAAAGGCTTTTTGGCATTGCTCGCCAATAAAGTCCAGTCTTGTCTGCATTGTAAATTTGCGATGGAACAAGACCCTTTTCTTTAATAATCATAGTTAATTCAACACAGAATAAAGTTGCTCCCACATTATTGGCATTAAGCTTTTCACTCTTTATCTCTAACTCTCTTATACCATGCCTGTCTTTAAATCGTTTAAACCAACCAGATGAAAATGTAGGTGTTCCAGGCATTTATAATTTGTAAAAAAAATAGTTTGCCTTGCTTAAAATCATTGGTCCAGATATTGGAGTTCCGTCAGCTCTTTATTGTAAAAACCACTTTATCATTACACTTTCAAGTTGTTCATTTGTAGCACCTTTGAGCGATTTTCTTTGTGAAGCACAAGCAAATGTGTCACATTTAGAAACAAATTTATCTATATTGGGCTGAATTTTAATGATGTTCCTTACAGTTTGCTGGCCAATTACAAATTCGTCTGCAAGCTTTGAAAAACTTTCACCTTTTTCAGGTCTTTTAATAATTTCCAATTTCTTTTCCACTGTTTAAAAAACTAGTTTTGATTTACCTGACATTTTTAGGGGTTGAAATGAGAGATAAATATTATGTACAACATACAGCAAGCACAGCAACACGCTTTCACGATGTTGAGTAGACAAATGCGAATAGGTTGCACTTGTATATTATTTTGCCTTAGAAATGTAGCAGGTGTTTCAAGACACTTGGCTTTGCATTTGCTGGTTTAAAAACATCTGACGTGATTTACCAGGTGGCAAAATGAGAGAAGTGACTGTGATTTCCTGTATGTACTTTACGAATCCACTCACACAGATAAATATTCTTTAAATGTTTGTTAAAAATAAAACTACATACATACATGTAGAGGACCACGGTTAATCTGACCTTACGGATAATTGAGCCCTGGATAACTGACATTTTACTGTACTTTCTTCACCACAATTTGCCATTTTTTTTTGGTAATTATTGTCTGTAGTTTTATGTATTTGTGACAACCAGGAGGGTTGGAATGAGGTATTTTGGTTCTCACCAAAATTACAGGGAAGAAAATCTACAGAAAAGCTGTATTTATATTAACTGTATTTTCATCACTGTAAATTTCCATTTTTATATAGTCATATACTGTAACTTCCTTCCCAGTAATTTTGGTAAGAACTGAGAGTAACTCATTAACTCTCTCAGTTCTTAGTAGTTAAATGTAGGTTATAATCTTTTTCACCCCCATCTTACCCCACAGGAGTAGCTCAATGATATTAATGTAACTATTGTGATATTGCACATAAGTAATACATAAGTACATGTGGTAAATTAGTATTTCTTACTGTATTTCATAGCCATAAATAGATATAACTTCTCAAAAGTAAAATTACATTACACTGTCACTGAGTATGAAAAAAATAAAATAAAATGAAAACAAAAACTAAAATCTGAAATAATATTCTTCCAGTATATGATATAATCAACCTAATTAGTTGCCGGCTGAGCCCAAAAGCAAACTTTATTGTTCATACAGCTTCAAGGAGCCAAACAAGAAATAAAACTAGTAACTAAAATGTTTATTATGATATGGCAACATGCACATATTCTAGTTTTCTTTTTTTTTATAACTATTAAATGCTTACAACCACTGAAAGGACAACCACATAAAGGTACAGAATTAGATGTCATGCAATTACCAATACTACTGCCTTTTGGGCAAAGCTTACTTCCAAGTCCAAATCCTGTAAAGGCCAAGTTGTTTAGATTAAAGATTGACTCTGAGTTCAATCTTTGATCAAGTTCTTTCTTTAAGGCATATTTCTGTTCCCTCTCCGATTGCAATGCTTCTAGAGCTTCTTCAAGTTGCTTTTCTGCAATTCGTTTCAGAGAAGCTAATTCTTCTACCTGAGAATTGAGAGCCTCCACATCTTCTTGTAAACGACGAACTTCATGTTTGGCACCTTCAAATTCAACCTAAAAAAAAAATAAAGAAAATGACTCATTGCTAGAAATTATAGAAATCTTATAATACCGTGAGTATTAGACTAAAATATGGAATAGCAAGTGCTTAAAAAACAGTACTCACCTTTGAATAAATCCACAATAGTTTTTTAAAAAAGAATGGTGATTAAATCATTTAGGTGGGGAGGTAAAGTAAAGGGATTAAGGAGGTTGTTAAGGTTAATTTAATGGAATTTTAAAATGGGCCCAAGGAAGTAGAAGTGCACATCTCCAGTCCTAGGTTGTCATTAAAGAAAGAAGAAATCATTAAGAGTGAATTAAAAGGGATAATATAGTATGACGGAGCCAATAGTCGTTATGAAAGGACTTTCGTTGATTATAACGTCTTCAGTTGGCAAATTGGGCGGGAAGTAAAAGCACACGCATAATTCTCCCCTACCATAATGAACTTGCAGGACAATTCCACCGCATATTTAAAGGTACAGACATTTCGCTCACCTTTTCCGCACACAATAAACTAGGATCCTTTTTTAATTCCTATAAAGACATATATAAATACCCCACTAGTGACCTTAACAATATTATTTATCTTATTAAATGCCAGCCCACCTGTGATGCCTGCTACATCGGCAGCACCACCACGAAATTTGGTTCTTCTAAAACCGCCAACACCCGCGCATACTACCACCAAAACAGTTTTAGAACAGGCCAATCCAGTACAGAACTTACAATACATGCTCATACCCCCCCCCAGTTGATTCCGCTATTACCATTATTAAACTCAAATCCAGCCACAAAATTCTTCACTATGAAGCACTTATTATCGAATGGTTTCGGCACCATTCTAACCTCAACATCGTAAACATGAAACTTCCCTTCAACCTTTCCCCGGCTTGGAACCTCTCGCAGTTGACATTCCCACATGTCCAAAAGAGCATCATGGGAAGTACAGACAACCTTTGAAATACAGCACGCATTTACTTCCCGCCCAATTTGCCAACTGAAGACGTTATAACCAACGAAAGTCCTTCGTAACGACTATTGGCTCCATCACACTATATTAACCGTTTTAATTCACTCTTAATGATTTCTTCTTTCTTTAATGACAACCTAGGATTGGAGATGTGCACTTCTACTTCCTTGGGTCCATTTTAAAATTCCGTTAAATTAACTTTAACAACCTCCTTAATCCCTTTTTTTTTAGAACGGGCAGATTTATTTAAAGGTGAGTACCGTTTTTTAAGCACTTGCTATTCCATATTTTAGTAAAATGACTCAATTTAATTTCATTTATGATTACAAACAACATAATTTTATTTGCTATATGTATTCTGAATCTTCAAATAAAAATACTTATAAACAATTCCTAAGTTTTTAACTGTCTATGAGGTACATGGACATACAGAATACACCAAAAATAGAAAAACTTAGATGTCACCTGCTTGTGTATTGTTTTCAAAATGTATGAACTTACTTTCAATTTTGCATGTGTTACTGTCCCAAGATATGGCCATAAGGTAGTCGGGAAAACATATATAAATAAAAAAAATAAAGTAACTCATACATATATATATAAATATACAGTAGACTCTAGATTTTTCGGGATAGATTGTAAAAAACAAATCCCGGATAATCGATTTCCTGGTTAATCCAAAAATATAGAAGTCCTCGACACACGTAAATGTAAGACGTAACTTCTTACTTCGTCAAGTTTTACGTAACTCGGAAATGACTAATAACATATTGCAACTATATTATTATTGACAAATCTGAATTCAGCGCGATACTTGTTAATCTTTGACCATTTTCATACATTCTTATTAGTTTAATTTTCTGAACCAAATTGATTGCTTTCCTTTTCTTGGTAGATTTAGTAGTAGCGCTGTCACTTATTCTCTTAGTCGGCACCACGATAACGGTCAAAATGAAATTTTCTGTAAAGAACTTCACAGGGTTAAGGCGAAAACTCACTATTATCAACCCGTGCGCGCTTACATTTTACTAAAGCACATTTCTGGAGGTTACTACCATAAAACAATAAAAACAATTTTGCACTTTCCATGTTATTGGGCTTTTCTGTTCGTGCATCTAATTATAAACAGGTAGTAAACTCGATCTTATTGCATTTGCGAAAATACAGATAGCTGGAATTCTGTGGGTTTTTATGTTGAAATGTGTTGTTGTTGTTGTTATTTGGTTTTTAGGAGCATTAGCAACTAAGGCCATATTGCTCCGGTGCGGTGGTCATTCCCTGACCTTTCCGCATGCTCCGTATTTGGTGGTGACGGGCTCGAACCCCGGTCTAATCAAGAAGCGTGTGCTACCACTGCTGCTCCTTCCCACCTGGCTACGGAGGCGCCGTTGAAATGTGTGTCCCCTTCACTGAAATCTTCAATCATATAAAAAAAAAAACATAAATAAATTGTAAGAACTTCTCTTCTTTCCTACTTTTTTGCTTGTCACTCCGTATCTCACTTGTGCGTGCTGTGAGCATCATTATTGATTGCTTATTATTATTATTTTTTTTAAATTTTACAATCCTAAAAAAAAAAAAAAAAAAAAAATAAGAGTGAAAAAAAAATTTACGTAAATCCATAGTTGTGTAAGTCAGGGACTTACTGTATCGAAAAATGTTCAGCAACCTACTTAAAAAATATGGCAAGAGATAAAAAATGAAAAACGTTACCACATACTACTCGCATGTCAAATCTGATGCTTCCCTTTATTTTTTGCGATGTTGCATATCATTTGGTTACCAACATTATAATGGTTAATCAAAGATTTAATGGATGCACCATTTTCAAACTTGTCAATAATTTCAAGTTTTTGTTCAACTGAAAGCGCAATTCTTTTGCGTTTACCGATCATTTTCGTCATTTCAAAACAAAAAATATATATATTTACTAAAAAAAAAATTTCGACATCCATGACATAAATAAAACAAAATTTGTCTTTTTGCGGTGCGACACAACACAACAATCGACGCGACACACTAAATCATACATAGATAGTATGAATCAGAGCTGTAATATTCAATACGTTCTACGTTGATATTAATATTTGTAAAATAATAAGAGGAATTTACCTCGATATAGTACGTAGAACACTTCCGTATGATACTCTCCAGAAATTAAAATGAAAAAATCGAAAACTTCATTAGAGTAAAAAATAAATAATTAAAAACCAAATTAACACAATTAAAAATTAAAAAGAATCTAACGAAAATATTCAAAACGATTTTCCTTCCTGAAGCTGACAACGCTTTTCGACCGTATGTCGTGATCACGGGAATGAAAATTACCAAATAGGGTTGAACCTGAAACTTAAATAGTGATTATTTGTCTTCGCGCATGCGCGTAAAGGTCCACGCATCGAAGATCAAATATGGCCGCCGAACATTAACAGAATTCTCGTGTAATTTAATTTCTAGGTTTCTGCAATTAACAGTTGCGTATAATTACGTTGAACATTAAGTATTTTGGCCTCATTAAATAAAAAAGTATGTTTTTCGTTAATGGCATGAAAGGCTAATTCTGATGGTGCTGAACGAGAAGCACGAACTGAGGCTTCAAGTTGATTTACACGAATATTCAGAGAAAATCGCGTCGAACCTTGATAAGACAAGTCGCAATCACCGCAAGAAATGATGTATACCAGATCATTAATTTGTGCTGAAAACACGGAAAGAACCGAGCGATTGTTCAGTATAGTGTGTAATTTCCGTATTGGCTTGGGCACAATTTTAAATTCGGTATCTTTAAAGAATCTATTAAGCTGTTTGTGACAGAAATAAAGTATTTTTTGATATTATTATTGTTGGTCGGTGTAGTATTTTGTATCCTATCTTTAGCCTGTACCCTAATTCGGTTTTTGTGGCAAGGGGATAACCCGTTTAAGAACCTGCTAATTAATATTTGTATTTCTGAGCCCAAAGCAGATTCCGTCGTTGAATATTTATAGCCATTTAGAAATTGATTAAAGATAATCGATCTTTTGTAGGTGAACGGGTGATAGCTATTATAATGTAGAAGCATACCGGTGTTTGTAGGTTTTCGATAGATGCTAAATTGGATTTTATTTGAGTCCCAAGTAAGCGTGAAGAAAGTTTAATGACTTTGTATCCGTATCCTCCCTCCCTTTCCAATGTAAATTTGAGTCTAGAATGAATATTATTAAACGAATGTAAAATGTCTTGGATAGTACTACTATCAGTAATAACTAGAACATCGGCTAAATACCTCTCATAGTAGGTGATATGGTGTTGAAAAGGTGTCAAATGTATATGCTCAATCGTTGAGAGATAGATCTCTGACATTAAGCCACTCAAACCCATTGGCAATCCAAATATTTGCTTGTACACTTTGTCTCAAAAGGTGATATAGTTGGCCTCAACTAACAGTTTAATTAAGTGAAAAATTTCCTTAATAGGTAGCTTTGTATAATTAATCGGAATCGAGTTTTTATTTAACATATCCCAAATAATATCTAATGTGTATTCAACATTTACATTCATATATAACGAGGTAACATCTAGTGAGAATAAACTGTCATTGTCGCCAAGTCTACAGTCTTTAAGATTATTAAATAATGTATCGTAGTTCTTAATCCCAAATTGTATTACCCGTCTAAACGGTTTTATAATGCTATATATATATGTGTGGCTAAGGATGGAAATGCCAAGTTGCTGTAGGAAACAATAGGTCGAATAGGAAATCCAGTCTTGTGTAATGGTCCTTGAGGTTGCCACAGACATTCTCTCAGATAGGCCAGACAAGCTGCACTTACTACCTGGGAGTAAAACGCTGATGGAACTGATATTCGGGTGACAATCAAGTCAAGTGGACCCAATTTCGGCGAAGTCCGGACGGTCTGTGACAGCCAAATCCTCTGCTTGCACCTTCACAATGGTGGGACTGTTAGTAATCCTGGGTATAACCTCCATGCATAAGTACCATTTTTCCCGATGTATAAGATGTACCTTTTTTCGAAAAATTTGGGGTCAAAAAACTGGGTGCGTCTTACACAGTGGTTGTAGATTTTTTTACTTGCATTTCCCGCTTTTTCGTGCTTGTTGTCTTTGCGCTCATTGTTTCGCACTGTTACCGGTATATTAGGTTACGTTTTGCCACGTTCTGCCCAGAAATGGCTCAGAAAAGATTTTCGTACAGTGCTGAATTCAAGTTATGAGGAATTGTATGAATTTTATGATGAATAAAACTTGAGTTCAATAACTTTGTGTAATACATTTTTTTTCAAACTTCGGGCCCCAAAATTAATGTGCGTCTTATACATGGGGAAATAAGTTACATGGTGGGTGAACACTCAAGTGTGAATCAACGTAAACAGGGGTCGAGGTGTGGTGCCCACACCACATGGAGGAATGCCACCCCTCTATGTTACCAGACAGTACTAGGTGGTAGATGACTCTCATCCAATAAGCAAAGTGGTGCAATACCACCACTTTGCTTATTGGAGGCTTGAAGTGGTGGAACCCATGTTTAGTCTCTAGAGCTAAGTTCTGGTCAACCCTTCCCTATCTCTTCCATCATGCAGTATGATTGATGACTTTTGAGATTATGATGAACATTGTGGCAAGATCCAATATTCCTTACATTTTGAGGGTACAGCTCTAAAACGGTGTTTGAAGGCCGGCCACTAGTTAGTACACCGGACCGAACCTATTGGTGACTCTCTAGGAGGCTTCCAGATCAGCTAGTGTATAATCTTGCTACATCTACTCTGCCAGATAGTGACTGGAGAGAGTCCGAGTAGTGTGTATGCGGGGAGCATTGTCAAGGCCACGTTATGTCAAGGATCTGGGTATATTCTTACCATGTGTACGCCATAATCAAAAATTTCATTACTTCATACAGCATGTCCCACTCACTTTTTCTTACTATTGAATACACCATGAATTGTCAAACTAATAGAGCAAGCTTATCTGCAAAAAGATCTAAACCTCCAAAGCACTTCCTAATTCATTTCACAAATATACATGGTCTCAATTCTAATCTTAACGATGTCCATTTTCACTTGCAGTCTGCCAAACCCCATGTACTTTTTCTGACAGACTCTCAGTTATCGGTTGATTCAACTACTGCTCATCTCAGATGCCCTGATTTTAAAGGTGATGAAAGTGTTATGCCGCATACTGATCATACAGGCTGTTCAAGAGAAGAATGTTGCATATCGTAATTGGCTTGTTTCTAATTCTTCAGTTTCATTTTCTGCCTACGTCAAAGCTCACAACAATTGTAAAGCAGTTATTAATCAGTTCAAACAGGCTAAGAGTAGAAAACTTTTTTCTTGCCCTAATGGTAGCCAAGCATTCTGGTCCCTTGCCAAAGCTATTGGCTGCAACTTTTGCCCATCTCTGCTCCCACCTCTGTCCAAACCAGATGGTTCTGTTGTCACTTCAGCCAAGGATAAAGCTGACCTGCTAGCATCCCATTTTTCTTCCAACTCATATATTAATGATTTTGGAAAAACACCTCCCACCATTTCCAACACGCTCCATTCAATGCCTCTTGTGGTCTTCCGTCAAAAGGATGTCAGAAGGATTTTGACGAATCTTGATGCTAAGAAAGCTCCAGGTCCTGATGGTATTTCTCCACTTGTTCTCAAAACCTGTGCTCCTGAACTTACTCCTATTCTCTGCCGCCTTTTTTCACTTTCTTATTCCAAAGGTGTTTTTCCTTCTGCTTGGAAATTTGCTCATATCCAGCCAGTTCCTAAAAAGGGTGACAAATCCCACCCATCCAATTATCGTCCCATTGAAATTACTTCTAATCTTTCTAAAGTAATTGAGAAATCAATTAACCACCAACTCTTAAATTACCTAGAAACCTTCTGTCTGATCAATGATCGCCAGTATGGATTCCGTCAGTGTCGATCCACTGGTGATGTTCTGGCTTATGTTACCCATTTATGCACTAATTCAATGGAAAGGTTCGGTGAAACACAAGAAGTTGCTGTTGACATCTCAAAGGCTTTCGATCATGTTTGGCATAAAGGTCTTCTAAACAAGCTTCCATCTTATGGTTTGCCAACTGTTTTTAGCAATTGGTTATCCAGTTTTCTCTCTGATCACTCACTGAGGGTGATGGTAGATGGCTCTCTGTCTTCTGACTTCTCCACTAATGCTGGTGTCCCCCAAAGTTCAGTTCTTTTCCCCACTCTTTTCCTCTTGTATATTAATGACCTTCTTCCATTGACTGGAAATCCTATCCATAGTTTTGCCGATGATAGCACATTGCATTCCACTTTCCATTTTGAGAAACCTTGCCCTGTTCAATCAGCTTCAACTTCTCGAAATCTGCTACCAATTCCTTAAATGCCGATCTTCAGGTAATTCTCAGTGAGGCAAATACAACTTAGTTGATTTCAACCCTTCTAAAACTCAGTCTTGTCTTATATCTCGCAAAAAGGATTCTTCTGCTCCTATGCTTATCTTTAGTGACACTCCGATTTCCAGGCAAAATGATATATCTGTTTTGGGGATTACCCTGACTTCTTATCTCTCTTGGCACAAGCACATTACAAATATTGCTTCCTCTGCATCTAAAAAAACTTGGTTTTCTCTTTCACTCTCGGCATTACTTTTTTTCCAAACAGCTGCTCACTCCGTATAAATTGCAAATCCGCCCTGCCATGGAATATTGTTCCCACATGTGGGGTGGTGCCCCCAAAACCTCTCTCAGGCTTCTTGATTCCATTCAGAAGAGGGCAGTTAGGTTAATTAATGATTCATCTCTAACAGTCTCTCCACTCGCTGTCTCATAGACATACTGTTTCTGCTGCATGCCTCTTCTACAGATACTTCCATGGGCACTGTTCTTCTGAATTGGCTTCTATAATTCCCTCTCTCTCTTTCAAAACAGTCCGAACACGTGCCGCCACCAGCCAACATCCGTTTACTGTCCAACTTCAAACTCACAGAACCAACTTTTCATCTTCCTCATTTATTCATTTAAATTCCGTTTTCTGGAACAACCTTCTTTCATACGTATTTCCTGAAAATTGTAGTCTACAGAAGTTCAAGTCCAATGTCAACAAATGTCTCCTTTCGTCTTCTCAACCTCCAACCCAAGCATGGTACTAAGTACTATAGGTTCCAATACCTCTCGTGCTTGGGATTTACATAAAAAAAAAAAAAAAATTTTTTTACCTGACCGAAAAGTGTAGGATTATTGTATGTTCTGGCCTTCAATTCCTTTAACTGGGCCATAGTAATGTAGTCGTTTTTTCGATACGTGGTTAACGTTTTATTGTATTGATTGACCAAATTGGTAAACAGTGCCAGGTCTACTTCAAGATAAGTGGAGGTATCTGAAACAACTGAATATAACTTATCAATATAATCAGGTTTATCTAGTATTACCACAGTGTCTCCTTTATCTGCCCTCTGTATAATAATGTCCTTATTTCCCCGAGGTTCTCGTAAAGCTGAACTGTCACGTGTATTCAATTTAGGAAGTCGCATTTCTTTTATGTTATTCACTACTTGATTAACTTGTTGAATAAAGAAATCTTTTTATGGAACATTACGAAGTCCAAATTCAATATCAATTATGCATTGTTTTTTAGGTAGTTTTCGAGGTGGTAAATTATAATTTAGTCCTTTGGATAAAAATGAAATCTGGTCCTGCGATAGCGTACACGAGGAAAGATTTGTAACCTGTTGATATGTCGGTTCGTTGAATACTGGGTGAGGGGGTGTTTGTGAACTAGCTGACGTATTCTGTGGTAGTACGTTGTGTGGCCGGGGGAGTTGTCACCCAACTCATATGTACTTGGTCGCAAGCCCGCGACAATGTGTTAGAATTCGCATGAACGTGTCTTGACCTATCCGATAATGTTTGCAATTTATTAATGTGTCCGATTTTTATTTCTGAGGCTTGTGCTTCCCGTCGCAAATCTATGGAGGCCTTCAATACAGACCAATCATTCGTATGTAGATAATTTTTTAATTTATCGCGAAGCTTCTTAACCTGGGAAAGGTATTTTTGTTTATTCGAATATCGAGATTTTAAGGCAAGCTTAACAATATTACGCGATGTGGCGAGTGTTAGTTGTTTTATGCCTGAAATTTTTTGATTTAAATTAACCCTGGCAAACTTCGGAATGATGTTTAGAAGGCAATATTTTAGAAAAGAAATATGGTAACTTTGGGCCAAGTATCTTAGTGTAGATTTAATGTAATTTTGCACCAAGCCATTCAAAAAATTCCCCATAATTGTGTGTATTGATAGGTTACACCTGGAGAGACAACCCGTTCACCTACAAAAGATCGATTATCTTTAATCAATTTCTAAATGGCTATAAATATTCAACGACGGAATCTGCTTTGGGTTCAGAAATGCAAATATTAACTAGCAAGTTCTTAAACAGGGGTTATCCCCTTGCCACAATAAACCGAATTAGGGTACAGGCTAAGGATAGGATACAAAATACTACACCAACCAACAATAGTCATATCAAAAAATACTTTATTTCTGTCCCATATGTTGAACAGTGGCACAAACAGCTTAATAGATTCTTTAAAGATACCGAATTTAAAATTGTGGCCAGGCGAATAAGAAAATTACACACTATACTGAACAATCGCTTGGTTCTTTCCGTGTTTTCAACACAAATTAATGATCTGGTATACAACATTTCTTGCAGTGATTGCGACTCGTCTTATCAAGGTTCGACACGATTTTCTCTGAATATTCATGTAAATCAACTTGAAGCCTTAGTTCATGCTTCTCGTTCAGCAGTGTCAGAATTAGCCTTTCATGCCATTAATGAAAAACATACTTTTTTATTTAACGAGGCCAAAATACTTAATGTTCAACGTAATTATACGCAACTATTAATTGCAGAAACCGTAGAAATTAAATTACACAAGAATTCTGTTAATGTTCGGCGGCCATATCTGATCTCCGATGCTTGGACCTTTACGCGCATGCGCGAAGACAAATAATCACTATTTAAGTTTCAGGTTGGTTCAACACTATTCGGTAATTTTCATTCCCATGATCATGACATACGGTCGAAAAGCATTGTCAGCTTCAGGAAGGAAAATCGTTTTGAATATTTTCGTTAGATTCTTTTTAATTACGTTAAATTGATTTTTAATTGTTTTAAATTGGTTTTTAATTATTTATTTTTTACTCTAATGTACGTTTTCGATTTTTTCGTTTTAATTTCTGGAGTATCATATGGAACTGTTCTACGTACTATATTGAGGTAAACTCATTATTTTACAAATACTAAATCATACTAAACATTTGGTCTCTTTTTTTTTTTTTTTTTTTTGAGCAGCAGGTGTGAAGACAGCGGGGTTGCAAGATAATATGTACATTAATTGCAAAACGTGTTTGTAACTATTCTAGTTATTACTTGAATTTTATGATTTTTGGTTGATTTTTTTTTTTTTTTTTTTTTTAAATTTGGAATCTTAAAATGTCCCGGTTAATCTGATCCCGGTAAATCGAGAGTCTGCTGTGTGTATATATATATATATATATATATATATATATATATATATATTTATTTTTTTTAGGATAATAGGATTTGTTATTAAAGATTGCTTTTTGATCTTATTATCCATTATATTATCAGGATCAAGAAAAGAATTTCAAAGTTCCCCATTTTCAACTGTTTTAATTACTTTATAAGTAATTAAAGTTTAAATATTTCTTATCGTTTTTATTCCAAAAAAATATTATTCGTGAGCTTTGTAAAACCAGCGAGATGCTGAAGTGATTTTTTTTTTTTTTTTTTTTGTGCACCAAAGCCCCCGGGTTCCCAAACCGTGTGCCGCCTCGCCCCCAGAGCCCTGCAGTGAATTCACAGGGGTGCCAGCAGAATATTTTAAATTTTCAAGGAAAACACAACAATACTCTACATCTGTCAGATACCACACGAATTACTAGCTCAAGGTAGTTTACAGTTTCAACATTAGATCGCGCTACATTCCTTTCGATGACATTCTTGAATGTTTGAGATATGTTTTTGTTTATTTGTACTTTCGGCTACACTAGTAACTTCTCGAACTTTCTCGCCTCTTAGATTTTGTATATAATTACCTACTACTCTCCAGGTCTGTCAGTAATCAAAATAACTGAAGGGTGTTTTGATGGAGTGTCTGCAAGGTCTAGCAAAATTCAGTGAATTATTTTGTTGATTTTTAGTCCTCGTGCATGAAAGTGGAAACATTCTTGAACATTAATAAGATGTGTGGGAGTGAAGAAAAGGATGATGAACCACAAGCCAGAGGCAAAGTTGTGAAGAAACAGAAATATGACAATATTTATCTAGACTGGTTTTACTTCAGTAGATGTCAATCATGAAGAGCTTCCACAGTGTGTATTATGTCTGAAAGCTTTGGCTCCGGAGGGCAATGCTTCCAAGTAGACTAAAACACCACTTAGAGACCAATCATCCTAACATGGCTAGTAAAATCGCATGATTATTTTACCAGAAAGTTAAAAGAATTGAAAGAACAAAAAGGTAAATTTTCTAAACAAGCATCAATGCCAAGCAATGCTTTGCTAGCATCCTACAAGGTGGCATACAGAGTAGCAAAGTTTAAAAAGCCTCACACCATCATAGAAGAACTGATTTTACCAGCTGCAGTGGATATGGTCAACATTATGGCTGGTGAATCTGTGGGAAGACTGCTTTCAAAGGTACCTTTATCCAACAATACTATCAGTTGTAGAATCTAACAATGACTGAAGACCTCAACAATCAGCTAATTTAAAAAATGAAAGGGAAGGAATTCAGATTATAGCTAAATAGAGCGATGGACAGTAACGAGGATGCTCATTTGATTTGCTACACACAGTTTGTAGATGGTGACAAAATTGTGGAAGACCTTCTCTTTCATAAAAGTATCAATGCAGGTATAAAGGCACAAGACTTGTTTGAGATCGTTGACATTTTTATGTGTATAAACAACTTAGACCTGACCAAGTGTGTTGGACCAACTATGGAGGATTGCAGGCACTCGTACGAAGCAAAGTCATTGATGCACTGTTGTTGTTCTTGTTATGAAAATTTCACGACACAAGGGCAACTGTGGCCAATATGTGTCTGTCAGTGTCATTATGTTCATTTTAATGATTTATGGATGGATATATCAGAGTGTATTTATTATTCCTAGATGTTTAATATATATAAAGAGTTCACTTAGGTTTGCTTTGTCACCAAGTACATGAGAGAGGGTTAGAGGAGCTTGCAAGTTTGCTAATGATTGGAAGGATGTGGTTCAAACAGCTGAATAGGATGGACAATCAATCAGGATGTGCCTTACTGTAAGTTGTATCTGACAGACAGAGCAGAGCGGGGGATCTTCTCTTACAAGTAAATGTTTGTGAGTGAGGAAGGTATGCCCAATGCGCAGTCTTGTTAATATAACTTCCTCCTGTCTATTTGTATGTGAGGTAGAACACAACGAACATAAATCTTTTTTTATTCTGCGAAGTTTATTGCACAGTTTGTCCCTCCAAAGTTGTTTCCAAATGGAAGTATATTTGGTATGAAATACATCCCTATAATCTGTAAATGGTACAAACTGAAAGTTATCTTGTATATTAAGATCTGGATTTTTTGCGGCTTGGTCTGCATGATTATTTCCTGAGATTCCAACATGGCTGGGAATCCAACAGATAGACACTTGTTTTCTTGCTTTATGCAAAACTCTGAGTTGCTTTTTGATATGCTGAATCAAAGAATTTAAGGAATATTTGCTATTCTGTAAAGCTGCTACTGCACTAAGGGAGTCAAGTATAGATTAGAGCAGGTAGAAGTTGATGCTCGGTAATATCATCCAGTACTAGTTTAATAGCATATAATTCTGCTGTGAAAATACTGCAAACATGAGGCAAGGAGATGGATATAATATATTCCGGTAAAACAACTGCGGCACCTACTGAGTTGTTCGATTTTGAACCATCCGTGTAAATCTGATGACTGGTTCTATTTTAAAAACTGTGCAGTGCATGGAACTGCTGTATAACGATTGGAGAGATCTCTTTTTTTATTCCTGTTTGTAAGATGTGATATGGACAAAGGCACAGTCAAAATCCAAGGAGGTTCTGAGTTTATATCTACTGCAGAAATGTGCTGGAAATGTATTTCCTAAACTCGAGCTAAGTGTCTGAGACGCAGTCCTACTGATTTATTTTAATTTGGTTTGCAATCATAATTACTTGTCCATGGTGGATCGTGAATAATGGACCAATATGGATGCGATGGCTGACTGTATATTTTTGCCGCATACATGCACAGTAGATAATCTCGTCGAAGGTGCAGTGGGGGTTCCGATGCATCTGCATACAGGCTGTAAATTGGTGAAGTGCTAAATGCTCCTAGAGCTATGCGGAGAGCATTATGGTGAATGGTATCTAGGCGACATAAGATGCTCCTTGCTGAAGCATATATAAGAGATCCATAATCCAAACGAGATCTAATCAAAGTTTTATATAA
Organism: Mastigoproctus giganteus; assembly: GCF_048544385.1. Lineage (NCBI taxonomy): Eukaryota > Metazoa > Arthropoda > Arachnida > Uropygi > Thelyphonidae > Mastigoproctus > Mastigoproctus giganteus. Next base: position 229,269,825 of record NC_143577.1, read on the forward strand.
TAGTAGTAATGTGTACCTGTCGACTCCTCAGGCCATTGAAGATACTGTGTGCAAGATGTTAAGTTTTAAAAGGCAACTAGTTTGAAGTCTTAGTAGTTTTCTATCTAATGTTAAGCCTAAGAAGGAGAAATTTTGAACAACAGGTAGAGCAATTTTATTTAAATATAAGAGCAGTTCAGGATGAAGACCACGCATTGCTATTATTTACAGAAGTGTATAACAGCTGATTTTTTCTCAGATATTCTATATCCATTATTTTTAGTCCGTGCTTCTAATTTGTTTATGGACAATTGGAGCTGTTGTTCAATTGTGTTCATGCTTTGTGATTGAAATGAAATAGAAAGACCATCTGCATACATATATATTTCCAATGATGGTGGTATAACCTTTGTGATATTGTTCACCCATAGTGCAAACAGGGTTGCACTTAATACTGAGCCCTGGAGGACCCCTTCCTGTTGTATTAGATAAACAGCCTTTATATCGTACCTGAAATGTTCTGTCAGCATGGAATTTTTCTATAAATTGTGGAAGTTGTTCTCTGTATCCAAACTGAAATAGATCTCATAGAATTCCGAATCTCCATGTTGTGTCAAAAGCTTTTTCAAGATCTAGATTGGCCATTACTATATGCTGCTTTCTCATAAATGAGTTTCTAATATTTGTTTCCACTTTGACATGTAGGTCAAGTGTTGATCTATTTTTCCTAAATCCAAATTGGTGGAGTGATAAAACATTCTCTTTTTCCAGCAACCACGTAAGTCTATTATGCACAATTCATTCAAGGATTTTCCCTAAGCAGCTGGTCAGGGAAATCGGGCGATAATTATATGTATAGGAAGGATCCTTTCTGGGTTTGGGAAATGCAAGGACAATTGCATGTCACCATATGGATGGATACAGGTTGTTCAGAAAAATTCTATTATATAGAACTAGTAGGATTTCCAGACAATCAGAGTTTAGGTGTTGTATCATAGTATAATAAATGCCATTGGGACCTGGTGCACTATTAGACAATTTTGTAATGGTTGTAAGTAATTCCTCTTTTAGAAATGGTAGATTATAGGAATGAGATGTCTTGGTAGAGACATTCAACTTACTCCGTTCAGCTTGCTCTTTATATTTTTGAAAGTCAGTTAGTTAGTTATTTTGGTTTTTAGGAGCATTAGCAACTAAGGCCATATTGCTGCTGGATATGCGGTGGTCATTCCCTGACCTTTCCACATCCTCCGTATTTGGTGGTGACGGGCTCGAACCCCGGTCTAATCAAGAAGCGTGTGCTATGCACTGCTGCTCCTTCCCACCTGGCTACGGAGGCGCCTTGAAAGTCAGTGCAGTAGCTTGTAACTGCTGATATGGAAGCGAAAGATTCAGCCAGAATTTCTGTTCTGATATCTGGTCTGTTGCAAATGGAAGATTGGATAGGGAAGATTCCCTATCCAATCTTCCAATCTTGTTGCAAAGGGAAGATTCCCTTTCCAATGGAAGATTGGATATTGTGTGCTTGGATATCTTCCACTTAAAATCCGAATTTTTTTCCACACCAAACCAGGACTCGAGTTCCTAGTAAGTGTGGAAGCAAACATGATCCAAGAATTTTTCTTTGCTTTTTTCTGAATTCTCCTCGCTTCAGCTTTGGCATTTTTATATGCAATCAAATTGAGGGTAGTTGGATATTTCCGGAATCTATTCCATGCACGATTTTGTTTTGTTTTTGCTGTTGCACATTCTGCATTCCACCAAGAGTTGTACCGTGCCTGCCTTGCCTTACTTATTTGAGGTATTGTAGCTTTGGAAGCTTCTAGCAGTTGATCGTTGATATATAAGACAGAATCATCTATTGGCAGGGTTTCTATTAATTGCTTATCCAGTTTGATTAATTGCATATATTTACTCCAATTAGCTTTTTTAAAATTCCATACTGTTCTGGTTCCTTCTGTAAGAGTTGATTGTGTCTGTATGGAACATACTATCGGAAAATGATCACTGTTGTAAGGATCATTTAATACGAACCATTCTATACTGGGATAAATTGATGGTTTGTTTGTTATTTGATTTTTAGGAGCATTAGCAACTAAGGCCATATTGCTCCGGGATATGCGGTGGTCATTCCCTGACCTTTCTGCATCCTCTGTATTTGGTGGTGACGGGCTCGAACCCCAGTCTAATCGAGAAGCGTGTGCTACGCACTGCTGCTGCTCCTTCCCACCTGGCTACAGAGGCGCCATAAATTGATGGAGTACATATTGTTAAGTCTATTGCAGAAGTGATACCTGTAGCCAAACTGATATAAGTGTGAGATCCGGTATTCAGTAAATTCAGTTGTTGATCATCTAGTAAAGTTTTGATTAAGTTACCTCTGCTGTCCGTGTGAGAAGATCCCCACAAATGATGATGGGCATTCATATCTCCTATAAAACAATAGGGAGGTTGAAGTTGCATAGTAAGATCGTTTAATTCTGATCTGGAGAGAGGAATATTTGGTGGAAGATAAAGCACTGAGATTGTGATAGAAATTCCGATGGCTATTCTCACAGCTACTGCTTCTAAGTTGGTTTTTAATGTTATTTGCTTAGCTGGTATATTAGTATTCACCAAGATTGCCACTCCTCCTTTGGCAGTTCTGTTATCATTTCTGTCTCTCCGGAAAATTGTATAGTTTTGAAATGTGGGTGCAGATTTAGGTGTTCGATGGGTCTCCTGAAGGGAAATGCAGACCGGTTTATACTGCTGAATAATATCTTTTATTTCATCCAATTTTCCTCGTAAACCATGTTTGTTTCTGTTCACACGGTTTACTAGATGCTGTTTGCTTTGTTTTTAAAGATGTTACTTCTGATTTCTGATTTCCAGGCACAGAAATATCTTGCTCTTTAGCACTGGAAGTTTCTTGTGAAGTTCTTTTTGTCATTAATATTACTTTACTCCAGTCTATAATTTGATTTAGAGGTATTATCACCTCTGTTTGAGTGG